>NC_064852.1:463978-686478 GCF_024139225.1 Suncus etruscus | reverse complement strand
ACAGTCATCCATGTGTTGGGGCATCCCCAAGCGTTACATCATTACATCATAAGTTGGTTGGGCTTCTGTATTTCCTTTGGGATCGGTGCAATCTTGGGGTAGCCATTGTAGAAACGGTCAACAATAGCATTTTGTATGTGGATGGAAAACCAGAAATTCAGATAGCACAGTTTAACTGGGATCCAGAGACTGTGGGTCTTGTCCATGGATCTTTTCTCTGGTGTTACATTGTGACACAAATCCCAGGTGGCTTCATTTCCAACAAGTTTGCAGCATATATGGTGTAAAACTCCAACAGTCATGGATTTCTTCTTCCCGCCGAGATCAGGAAGCTTGTAGTTGTGGGTGAAGGAGATGGGTTGCACATGTGAAATCCTGAAAATTAAAATGTTAAGGACTAGGAAGAGAGAAGGAAGGATAAGGAAGACTAATTTGGGGAAGATAAAGTTAGGAAAAAGGAAACTATATACAAAATATGTAGAACAGACAGACACTAAACAAGACATACACACACAGACTTCACAAAAAATATGGCCATAACACTCACTCATACTAAAAAATATTTGTTGGAAAGGATCCAAAATAAAGCAAAAGAAAAGAGAATTCAGCTGAATCAACTAAAAGCTCCTTAAAATGTAATAGCCGGCAATTGTTTAGATAAATCATTTCAAATTCAAAAAAAAAAATTTTTTTTATGGTTTTGCCTAGCAGATCTGAAAGAGAATTTCATGCGTAATACAAACATGGAAAACTCTACTATACATGTATATCAGTATATATACAAAGTTATTGTATAACAGTAGCTTTATGATAATCAATCATAGGCAAGAAGCACTGTGAAGAAAGTCCACCTAAAATTATCATTATGTCAGCGTCTTAAAACCTAAATTGAGGGAAATAAAGCAATGATGTTAAAATAAAAAGAGTGAAAGTCGTTAAATGAGTATACCTAGAAAGAAAAACAACATTAATATGATGAGAAATTTCTCTTTCAGGTGAACCTTGACTAAATTAATTTGTAAAATTTCATGATTAACTGAGACCTAGAGCAATAATGAAATTAAGACATAAATCCATCCTACAAGGAAACACATTGGGGATTCATGATTTTCAATCTATATTCATTGATCATGCCTGTGGAAAGAATCCTAGAGCATTAATAGCAACTGATAAGGAAGTAAAATGATTATCTGGTGTTCATTGTAGATCTCTAAGAAGTATAAAACAGGATGTATGCTGCTGTGGATTTCACCAATGTATTAGGGACTTTTTTGATCTTCTTGTCATCAAAATTTATCCAGTGTTGTTTTGCAGCAATTTTACAGTATGAAGTACAGTGTCCATAGTGAACTTTACCATAATGGTTTGACACCGATGATAAGTTGTATTTCTTAATCTTGCTTTTATTCTCTGAAGTGAATTCCTCTAAATTGAGGTCTTCTAAAGGAAAATCTACATAAGTATGCAATTTTTTTATTTGTTTGCCATCAAAAGCAAAACGTTTCAAGTGTATTATAAGTACTGGTGGCAGTTTCCATAAGTACGTTTTCTTTGAAAAATCCCTTCTATTTTTGCAACTGTTGCACAGAACTTTGTTGTCATTTCTTAATTCTTCTTCCTTAAAAAATTCAGAGAGGCATTCCTGTAATGTACATTTATCTGTAGATGTAACAGCCAAAGACAAATGAACAAATGTCTCATAAACCTCAGACTTTTGGTGGCAAGTGAGACACTGGAGTATAGATTTGAATTGTCCTTGAAAGAGATCATAAATAATAGATTTATGAGCCTTTTGGTGTTCTGGACTAAATTGTTCATAATTTTCATTTCCCATGAGATGTGTAGTTTTGTCTGTCATTAGATTTACAGTAAGCAAGTCCTGATGTAATCCCTCTATTAGGAACATCAGTAGTTCGTGAGGATCCTGCTGATTGTGTCCAGCAAACTGGTCATTAAGTAAACCAATTGTTACTTTGAAGCTTTCAGGGTTAATATATCTATGAAATCCATTTCCCATGGTTTTGATGAGCCGACCAAATTCTTCGGCTAATTTACCTTCATGCCCCATCGGATTTTTCTTGTTAATATCCTTTTTATAATGATCTTTATAAAAATACTGAGTTAAGTCTGAAATATTATACAAGCATTGCAATATTGAGTTCATGTAGCAAGAGTTTCCTATATTTTGGAGCCCAGTTAAGACAGGTTCCTGTCTTTCCTTTTGCATCTCGGAGTGTAAGGGTTTATCACTACCATCAGTCTCACTCATTGTATGGTGTGTGACAGCTAAATCGTTCCCTGCCCCAGAGACCTTAGTAATATTACTGCTGTTAGTGTCTGAAGTATTCTGTTTTTTCTCTGAAGGGGAGTTTGTAGTCTGAACCTGATCATTTGTGCTAGCCCGATTTCTAACAAGACGTAATGGAACCCAAAATTTCTTGGGAGGGTCATCATTTATAGAAACATAGGCATAACCCCTTCCTCTTAGGAGAAGATAGCCAGCTATCCATTTTTCATCCTCCTTGATCCAAATAGGTTTATGGGTTGTTTCTTGTCTCTGAATATCTTCTTTAAAATGTCTTTCCGCTGCAGTGTAGCTTTCCCCTTGGGGTAAGTTAAAGTAATTTAGTGTGATAAGAGTCAAAGACAGCAAATCCGTTGGTGGTAAACCTCTTTTTCTATTTTTTTGCAATTGAGTTTTTAAGGTTCTGTGAGTCCTTTCTACAATGGCCTGTCCCCTACAATTGTAAGGAATTCCTCTGAGATGTCTTATCTGCCATTCCTTACAAAAAAATTCAAAAGTTTTGCTAACATAGGCTGGCCCATTATCAGTTTTTATAGAATATGGAATACCCATCACAGAGAAACATTGTAAAAGAAAACTACAAGCAGCCTTAGATTTTTGAGAAGACATGGGAATTGCCCACATAAACCGAGAATAAGTGTCCACCACAACATGAAGATAAGGTTTCCTTGGAAATAAATCTGTTTGAGTTATATCCATTTGCCAAAGTTCGTTAGACTGTAAGCCTCTTGGGTTTGCTCCTGCTATGTGAGTCTTTTTTGTTAACGGTGCACATACGTTGCAGTTTTCTACGATTTCTCTAGCTTGCCTCCATGGAATTTGGTAATTCACATGTAAACGGCGAGCATTTGTGTGTAGGGCTGAATGTTCCTCTATAGGTGATTTAAATATAGGCATTGCTAGCAAGTCAGCAGTTTTATTTCCTTGAGCCATAGGTCCTGGAAGACCTGAGTGGGCTCTAATATGTGTGATGAAGATGGGCTCAGTTCGTTTTTGAAGAAGCTGCTGTAATTGTTTAAGTAAGTCCTGTATGATCGGGTTATTAGCATTAAGGGATGCAGTGGCTATCACATGACATAAATTTACCACATACAAAGAATCAGAAACTATATTCATGGCTTCAGATACATTTTCTAATAGGTAAATTAACGTTGCTAATTCAACTTTCTGTGCAGATTTATATTTGGTATCTATGGTCATATTAATGTTGTCTCCAGTTATTCCTCCTTTTCCATTTTGGGATCCATCAATGTAAAAAACCTTGGCATTGGGAATAGGGGAATCCCGAACAATTGAAGAAATAACAAACTGAGTTTTCTTTAAAAAGTCCCAAATTTTTCCTGCTGGATAATGGGAGGATATTTCTCCTGTGAAATCTGAGAGGGCCCTTTGTAGAGATTCATTAATTGGCAATATTGACTCAATTTCCTTTTTTGGTACTGGCAAAACTATTATATCTGGATCAAAACCTAGTAAAGATATAGATCTGAGTCTTGCCTTGATAATAATCTCTGAAATCAGTTGTAAGTAGGGGACAACTGAGCGAGGTTGTTTGTTATGTAAATACACCCATTCCAAAGGTCCTGACTGTTGCATCAAGGCCCCTGTGGGGGTTTCTATAGTAGGGAAGATTAACAGTAATACCTTTTCTCCTGGGATGAATCTTGAGAGAAACGATTTTTGTAATCTGCTCAAGAAGATGTCCAATTCATTTTTTGCAGCTGTTGTTAAATTTCTCGGGCTATCTAAAGCAGGATCACCCTCCAACGTTTTAAACAGATTAGATAACTCTGCATTTGGGATTCCTAGTGCAGGGCGGAGCCAATTTACGTCACCTAAAAGTCTCTGAAAATCATTAAGCGTTCTGAGGTTTTCTTTTTTGATAGAAAATTTTTGTGGACGTATAGACGTCCGGTCCAAAATAAAACCCAAATATTGATACGGTGGCATTATCTGTATTTTTTCTAAAGCTATTTTCAGTCCTGATGTTTGTAAACAGTCAGTAACATAAGAGTATAATTCCTGTAAATCTGTTTCGTTGTTCATTGTGAGCAAGATATCATCTGTATAATGAAATATCATGGCTTGAGGAAATTTTTCACGAGCAGGGCTCAAAACCTTATCTACAAAAAACTGACACATGGTTGGGGAATTCAGCATGCCTTGGGGGAGAACAGTCCATTGGAAACGTCTGCAGGGATGGGTATTATTGAGAGAAGGAACTGAGAATGCAAAACGTTTTTTATCATCTGGGTGGATAGGAATATGGTAGAAGCAGTCTTTCAGATCAATTATAATTAGTGGCCATTCCTTTGGAATAACTACAGGTGATGGTAAACCAGTCTGCAATTTGCCCATAGGTATCATGGATAAATTTATAGCTCTAAGATCCATCAAAAGTCTCCATTTACCGGATTTCTTTTTTATAGTGAATATAGGTGAATTCCATTGAGAAAAAGATGGTTCAATATGTCCTAAACTTAGCTGTTCCTCCACTAATTCTGTCAGCACCTTTAATTTATCAGTTTTAAGGGGCCACTGACCTGTCCAAATTGGTTCATCAGATTTCCATTTTATTTTTATTGGTGCTGGTGTTTTTACGGCAGTGGCCCCCACTAAAAATTTTTGGTTTTTAAATCAAAAGAAGGTTCGGGCTCTTCTGGAGCTAATGGGATGTGGAATTCTGCTTTCCACTGTTTGTGTAGGTCACGGCCCCACAGGGATGGTGAAAATGGGCCCACGTGAGGTCTGATTATTGCTTTTTGATTTTCTGGGCCGTAAAATAGTATAGTCCTCGTACTCAACAGACAGGAACTCAGGCCTCCTATTCCTTCTAGGGAATACGGGATTTCCTGAAGAGGCCAATTTTCTGGCCATTCTTTATCAGAAATTACGGTAACCTGAGCACCCGTATCTATCATTCCATCAAAGGGTTTGCCTTCCAAGTGAAGTTTGATCATTGGGTGTTCATCTTTACATTTAGTAACCAGAGCCACGATTGGGTTTTGAGCAGCACCCGGATCTGTGCTTCCAAAACCTCCAATTCTAGTCTTATCTGAAGTCCCAAATTTGACATAAGGCACTATTACTATCTGGGCAATCGCTTCTCCTTTTTTAAAGGTCCATGTAACTGGTACAGTAATAACTACAATGATTTCTCCCATGGAATCTGAGTCAATGACACCAGTGATTACTGATATACCCTTTATGTTGAGGGAACTTCTGCCAAGAATCAAACCCATGGTATCTGGGGGTGGCGGGCCTACAATGCCAGTTTCTAACATGTAAGGGCATGCTCCTGGGTAAATTGTAATGTCCTCTGGGCATAATATGTCTAATCCGGCACTCCCTGAAGTAGAGTGGATTAATTCCCTTATCGTGATGAATTTTCTTGGGCTGGGCTTGGAAGGATTATTGTCTGTGAACTTTGCCCCTGATTTGGAAGGGCCTGGGGGGAGGCCCTGTGGGCGTTTCCCTGCATCTTGTATGTGTGTTCTTGGGGAGCTGAATTTATAAGGAGACGACAATTTCTTTTGATATGTCCCTGTTTTCCACAATGGTAGCAGGCGATTTGCCTCCTGGGGACTGTGTTGAAACCTCTACTTAGGTTATTATTAATGAGGTTTCTGGATCTGCAATCTTTCGCCCAGTGGCGACCCCTTTTGCATTTTGGGCAAAGACCTGGTTTCCGGAAAGTGTTCTGTCCCCGAGGGGAGTAAGACATTGTTCCCTTGGTAACTGGGAAGGTTTGTACTGAGTCTGAGTGGGGTGGGGGTTGGGGTTCCACATAGACATTCCGGCAGGCATAAAGGTAATCATTCAGATCTGACTTTTCATTTAATGTATTCAATACTAATCTACAGGCTGAATTTGCATTATGATAGGCCACAGATTTTACTAGGAAGTTTCTAATCTCCTCATCTTCCACCTGTAACTTCAGAGCATCTTTAATCTTACCTACAAACTCTGCAAATGACTCATAAGGGCCTTGGGTAATTTTTAAAAAGTTTCCTCTACCAATGCTGTTAGAATCAATTTTTTCCCATGCTGACAATGCAATCTCCCTGATTAAATTTAAGATTTCCTTAGGTAAAGCTGCTTGTGTCTGAATATTTGCAAATTGATTTTCTGCCATCAATAATTCATACGATAGAGTAACACCTGCCACTTGCTTTTTCATACCATCCGGACTATATAATTTAGCTTTTACGCCTTCTGAATAGTACATTTCCCATTCAGTTCGCTGTTTAGATGACAGGCATATTTCAGCGATTCTTTTAAAATCATACAAAGTCCAAGATGAGTTATGACTCCAAAGTCTTAATAACTCCACACTGTATGGCGATTTTGGCCCATTTTCTTTACATGATCTTTTAAACCGATCTAATTCTTCCATCTGATAGGGTACATAGTTAGAAACATTTACCCCGTCTATAGGGGATAAAGCCTGATTAGCAAAATTACTCTGAATAGAGCTCTGAGACTGAGCATGTGGTTCATTTTTTGAATCTGCTCTGCTCTGCGATTCAATTTTGTGACTAGAAGGAGGCATACTTCGTGGAGTTAGCACTGGAGGTAGATCATTATCTGAGTCACTACTGTCAAGCAATTCACTAGAATCAGGCTTAACATTCTGAGTTGTTTTTCTTCCAGCAAAAATTTCTATATTGTTGATGGTGGGGCTGGATTCGTCAGCCTGCACCTTGGTCTGAGTTTTCGTCAGATAAATTTCATTATTATCTATACTGGTTTTAGCCTCACCATTTCTACACTTTCTATTTCCTAAATAGAAATAACAGCAAATAACTATGCTCATAATAATAACGTTAGTCAACACAGAAATTCCACAAACTATGATGGCTAGAGACACTACACTTTTCATTTGAAATATAGACCACAACCATCCAACTGCAGTGATTGTCCTTAGATCAAAACCAATTAGTTTTAAACAAAATGGAATGATCCACTTGTATACTAGAGCACCAATGCGTAAGACTAAGGGTGGTAAAATCCACATGACTAACCACAGAAACCATTTGATGGTCAGCATAGGAAATTTCCAATGAAATATTTCACTTACAGTTCTGAGGGTCCAGGGTTCAGGTCCCTGTCCGGGCGTCATTATGTAGCAGGACAGCCCCTGAAGAGGTTGACTGATGGAGGGATGGAGAATGAGGCCCTTTTCTTCCAGCTCGTAGCACGTGTCTGCCACCCTGTCTAGCCCACGGTTCTGAGGTGAAACGGCGGGTAAACAGCTCGCAGACAATCAGGCTCGTGGAAATATTTGCTTTATTTGGATGGACAAAACTGAAGTCCAAAGACTCAGATTCAGTTCCAGCCAGCAAAAGCCTCTCGCCTTCCACAGACCCTTGCTCTTATAGTCCAGAGTCAGGTCCCACCCAATGGTGGGATCAGATACCAACCAATGGTGGAAGCAGAATCAGGTCCTACCCTAGGGTGGGGGCAGAATGCCAGGTCACACCCTAGGGTAGGGCACAATCACCTAATCAGATTAGGGTGAGCAACATAGTAATCCCCCAAAATATTTACATACACAACACAGATGCACCACTTTTCAGGGGGAAATTAGTGAGGCCCAAAATTCAGGGTAAAATCAACACCAATGGGGCTGGAGAGATAGCACAGCGGTAAGGCGCTTGCCTTTGACGCAGAAGGATGGTGGTTCGAATTCCGGCATCCCACATGGTCCCCCGAGCCTGCCAGGAGCCTGCATAGAGCCAGGAGGAACCCCTGAGTGCTGCCCAGTGTGACCCAAAAACAAAACAAAACAAAAAAATCAACACCAATTGGGTCAAGGCATGGCCCGTTCCTATACTGTCCTCTGGTGGTGTGAGAAGGGACTGCGCCCTCAGATGCCTGCCTACCCCACCCCAGGTACCAGCCACAGCCTCGCAGATGCTTTGGGTCTAATTTTCTCTTCCAGGGCCAGCTGCCCTACAGCCCCCGCCAAGCGGCCTGGTCCCTCCAGATTCTGTCTGGAACAAAAATAAGTTTTCTTGCTCATGGCTGGCCCCGTGCTGCTGGATGAAAAACTGGCCAGGACTGGTCTTCTTCACCTCCCCACTGTCTGGTTCTCCACACAGACCACCAGCTCCCTCGGGAAACTCTGCCCTTGTGGCAACGCACGCACACACCCTGGCCTCAGGTGCTTCCCTTTAGAATCCGGGTACACTGCCCAGACCCTCTCATTTCTGACTCTGAGCCGGGTTCCGCTGTTCTGGCTTGGGTTTGCGTGGGACAGGCTCAGCAGGTGAGTGGTTGCTCCGAGGTGGTGCCCAGGGCACCAATGGGAATTAAAATGGGAATTAAATGGGAATTAAAAGGCAGTTTGCACTGAATGACAAAGACCCAACACCTTTAAGAATACCGCCTTCCCCTTTATACGTTACAGAGGTGAGGACCCCGTTAACATCCAAGAGCTCTGGATTCTTAAGGACCAACCTGGAAACATTCTCATCCTTGTATTTTTGTTTTGTTTTGTTGGTTGGTTTTGGTTCGGGCTTCTGGGCAACACCTGGCAGAGGGTTGTTCCAGGCTCTGCACTCAGAAATTACTCCTGGCAGGCTTGGGGGACCTATGGGATGCCAGGGTTCGAGCCTGGGGTGGCCACATGCTTGGCAAATGCCCTACCCACTGTGCTATCGTTCCAACCCTGTCATCCTTGTTTTTTCCTTCTTTGGCTCCTTTAGACTCCTTCACACTCTTCCAGAGTATGAAGCACCCTCAGATTCCCCTCCAGCCGTGCCCCAGTTTTTCAGGCTCGTTTCCCCATCTCTGTCTCTCCCTGGCACTCATATTCCCCAGAGGACCCCTTCAGCTCTGCCCAGTGCTGCGCCCGATTCCCTGCAAACCATCAGAGCCTCTTCAGCCCAGAGCCCCGGGACCTTATGTGCATTCTCCCCGCTAGGTCTCTTTCCTGCAGGTCCTCTGCTGGTGTCTCTGTGCATCTGGCCCCTGTGTGTCTCTGGGCCCCAAGTATAGTCCACAGGAGGCATCGGAGGCCTCCATGACGCCTCCCCATCCCTTCGCTTGGTCTCCACTCTACCACTCAGAGTGCCACAGAAGGCTTGAGCCAAGGTAGGCATGTGGACAAAGTCAGCAGGAGGAGTTTGGGGTAGGACCTGGCAGGCTGGTGGGAACCCCGCGGCTGCCCACTCCACCTCCTGGGCTCTCTGGCGTTGAGCATGTCCTGCCTCACGAGTTCTGCTTCCTACGTGCAGCTGAGAAGACCCTAACCTCTGCCCCTCGACGTCCTTCCTTCAGGGAGCCTCGGTTCCTTGGGGGCAGGTGAACCTCCCCACATGGAGCTTCTCATTCTGTCTTGGTTGTTGGCACCGGGAAGCCAGGCTCCATCAGGCTGAGCAGTTGTCAGGAGGGGCCACCAGGGAGCAGTGCTGCCCCGTACACAGCTCTGGAAGGCCTCTTTGTGTGGAGAGAGACGACAGACAGACAGAGACAGAGAATGTGTGTGTAAACATGTGTATGTAGGGAATGCGTGTGTGAGTGCATGTGTCTAGAAGTGCATGTATGTGCTTGTGTGTGTGTGTGTGTGTGTGTGTGTGTGTGTGTGCGCGCGCTCACATAGGCCCTATACCTGCTTGTCTGTTTTCTTCTGATCCTGATCCCAGGAAGAATCTTCCTTGACACTGGGACCCTGGCAAGGCCAAGCCTGGCACCCCCATCTGACAAGCCCAAAGTGTCTGTGGCCTCTAGTTCCTGGGCCCAGAAGACCCTGATTTGGGGGAGCACATGCGAACTGGGAGCCCCATCCTGCCCCTCTGGGCCTTCCTGCAAGCACCTTGGGTATAAACACAGACGGGCAAAGGGGCTTCTTGTGCACAGAATGAACCTTTCACATGCAGGCTCAGGGACGGGCGTGGGATGGGTGAGGCACACGCAGAGAACATGCAAGACGTTGGAGGTGAAGGGTCTCCCGTGTGGTGTGGCCAGACTGGGTGCTTGGATGAGAGTGGATGGGTGAAAGCTCGGTTTGGGGCACCAAGTCCCCCCCATCCCATCCCCCAAAGCTACAGACTTTAGATCCCTCCCTGCCTCCCCAGGAGCCCCCAGAAAAGGCCCGAGAAGGCGTGACCTTCTCAGAGGGGGAGAGAAAGGAGCTGGAGCGGGAGAAGGGGAGGAAAGCAGGGGCGAGAAGAGGGAGGAAGGTGGGCGCACTGGGGTGGGTGGGCGGGTGCCAAACTTTCTGGGCCTCCAGGAGGCAGGTGCCGGGCGGACCATGGGAACGGGGTGCGGCCCTGCAGCAGGCGCTGGGGCCGTGCGGGCTCGGGGCCTGGGGCCGGGGCGCCTCCCTCCATCCCTGCCTCCCTGCCTCCCTCCGTCCCGCACCCCTCCGTCCCGCATCCCTCCGTCCCGCACCCCTCCGTCCCGCATCCCTCCGTCCCGCATCCCTCCGTCCCGCATCCCTCCGTCCCGCACCCCTCCGTCCCGCATCCCTCCGTCCCGCATCCCTCCGTCCCGCACCCCTCCGTCCCGCATCCCTCCGTCCCGCACCCCTCCGTCCCGCATCCCTCCGTCCCGCACCCCTCCGTCCCGCATCCCTCCGTCCCGCATCCCTCCGTCCCGCACCCCTCCGTCCCGCATCCCTCCGTCCCGCACCCCTCCGTCCCGCATCCCTCCGTCCCGCACCCCTCCGTCCCGCACCCCTCCGTCCCGCACCCCTCCGTCCCCGCAGCCCCGCGCGCCCAGGCGCAGGCGGGGCGGGCGGGCGGGCGGGCGCGCGATGAATATGCAGCCGGGCGGGCTGCGCGTAATTGGGCTCCGCCGCCGCCGCCGCCGCCGCCGCCCCGCAATTTCCCAAACAGGATCTCGCAATCAGGCCTTATTCATTAGCGCATCAACAAGCTCGCCTCCCGCACTCCAGCCTGTCAATCACGCCGAGCAGCGCGGCCGGCCGGGCGCGGGCTCCCACGCGCGCCCCGGCCAAGTGGCTTTGTGCCCGGGGAGGCGGGCCGGCGGGCCGCGCTGGGGGTTCGAGTCCCGCCGCCCCGCGGCCTCCCCGCCTCGGCTCTGGGCGGGAAGGGAACGGGGTGCCGGGGTGTGCGCACAGGGATGTGGGGAAAGGGGTCCCAGCCCCTCTGACTCATCGAAGTGGCTCCTCAGCCCTCAGGCCCGGTGTCCAGGGCGGGATGGCTTGGGAAGGGCAGGGGCCAGGCCCCCCACCCCGGGAACCAGCGTGGCACAGAGGAAAGGGGGGATGCCTGCACCCCAGATCCGATATGTCTCTGAGTGTGTGGTGGACACAAGTGTGTGTCCCAGTGTGTGTCTGGCTGTGCATGTTCCTGTACACGTGTCTGTGTGTGTGTGTGTGTGTTGTGGTGTGTGTCGGTGCATGTCCCACTGCAGAGACCCCCATGGGGAAGCTGTGGCAGCTACTCTCTGGAATTGGGGGAGCCTGTCCTGTTGAAGCGTGGTGGTCCGGCCTGAGGGGGTGCGGGAGTTCGGGGGTCCAACCATCTGGCAGAAGCATGAAAGAGGGTGGCGTGTGTGTGTGTGTGTGTGTGTGTGTGTGTGTGCGCGCGCGCATATGTGAATATGTGTCTCAGTATGTGTGTTGTCTGTGAGCACGTGTGCATGGCCCTACATGTGTCTGAGTGTGTGTGTTGTGTGTTGCCGTTTTCGAAGCGAAGTGCAGCTGTGCTCTCTCCTGGCCTCCTCCTTCCCTCCCTGCCAGCCAGAGCATGAGGATGGGAAGAGGGGAGAATCTAGCCCCCCAGAAGACACTGCAGGTTGGGGGTCACCTTCTCAGCTTTTGCAGCTCCCCCTACTCCTCAGCGCCTCCCTCAGACAGTTGGGAGACAGCTCCGCCATTCCCTCCCTCACAGGCACCCTGAGAATGTCGGGCCAGCTGTGCTAGTCGGCTCTGCTCTCCCGGGAGGAGGCGAATGTCAAAGATGGACAGACCCACTGAGCAGCCGAATGGACAGACAAACAGACAGACAGATGGAAGGCAGGACAGGAAATGGGGAAGCGGCTGGTCAGAGAACCCCTGGCGAAGGAGCAAGCTCTGAGCTCCAAGTAGGTCAGAAAACAGAAGCCTGTTTTCCCCAGATCCTCTGTCAACACACACATACATATACCGTGGTGTGATATGTTCACATGTAGACCCACAAATGGATGCATGCATGTTTAGGTCTGCCCGCAGCCAGGCATGATGTCTTACACACATACACACACAAACACACGTTCCCCCCTCTGCCGTCCATTTCTGCACAAAGGCTGAGGATGGGATGTGTTGGCAGCCAGCAGGCAACAGAGAGGACATCGGTCTTGGGCCAGACACCCTCTTCACAGCTCCAGCTCCAGCCCGGATGCCGCTCCACCCCTCTGTTCACCCCCAGCCCCGCGCCAGGAAGGGAGGCGGCCGAGCAGGGGACAGGGGAAAGACACGGAGTCCCTTCCGGAGGAACCGTCTTCATCCTCGGAATCCAGCCGCACCCGTCCCAACTCGCTCCCCGAGTCACGCTGCGTGGCCAACCCCAGCCTGGCGGGCGTGGCCACCCTCACGACTCTGGAGGAGTGGGTGCAAGGTAGGACACCCTGCAGACACCCAGTGCCCAGGACTTTTTCGGTGAGCTGCACAGTGAGCTCAGGAAACTGAGCATGAGCTGGCATGCAGGAGTCCCAGGTTCGAATCTCAGCACTGCGTCCTTAGGAGCACCGTTCTCTGCCACTGGCATTGGAAGAAATACTCCCTCCCATCCCTGCTCTCAACTATGTGCTCCCGAGACCACTTTGTGGGGGTTGATGCTCATTGATGCAGGCAGGATCCAGGTCGGGATAGTTTTGTTTTGGGGCTACACCAGGCGGTGCTCAGGACTTACTCCTGGTTCTACACTCGGGGATCACTGCTAGCTGAGCTTGGGGGACCGTGTGGGATGCTGAGGATCGAACCCGGGTCTGCCACATGCAAGGCAAGCTCCTTACTCGCTGTCCTATTGCTCTGACCCAATTCTCTCCTTTAGGGCCACTCATGGGTCAGAAAGGCAGCAGAACTGGACCTCAGAGCACTGAAAATAGAATTGCCGCCTCTTGCACCTCCCAGTGTGGGTTTTTTGGGCTGGCCCCACCCACTTCTGGTGCTGTCACTGCTTACTTGCCCCCTGAATGGGGGCTGGACAGAGTGTGACCCTGCTTTGGGAGAATGCTGGTTCCCAGGCCCTTAGTACGGGGTCTCACAGGGAAGGACTCCTGTCTTCAGGAGCTATGGAACCTGGAGGAAAGTTCCTCTGGATCCCATCTGTACCCCAACCTCCTCTTTCCTGAGGGTGGACCTCGGAGGAGAGGGCTCCAAGGGTCGCTAGTGATGTGGCCACTGGAAAGCCATGTGACTTCTCTGAACATCTTCCTGGGGAGGGGTGGATGCCTCATTAGAACCAGTAGTAGAGGGGCTGGAGAGATAGCACAGCAGTAGGGCATTTGCCCTGCATGTAACCTCTCCAGGATGGACAGTGGTTCGAATCCCAGCGTCCCATATGGCCCCCTGAGCCTGCCAAGAGTGATTTCCGAGCACAGAGCCAGGAGTAATCCTTGAGTGCTGCTCAGTGTGACCCAAAACAAACAAACAAAGTATTCGAGTCACCAATATTAAGGTCACCCTTCAGGCACCTTAGCGCAGAGCCCATCCCTGACACCACAAGTGCTCCATGAAATGAGATGGACGCAGAGAACAGCAGAGAAAGTCCAGAGATGGCCTCACACGGGACCCACACCTCCACCATGGGGTCCCAGCCACACCCACACCCTAAACCTGGAGCAGTGCCCTAGACAGCACAGCAGTGGTCGGGCTCTGAGACCAGGCCCACACCTTTCCCTGCCACCGCTCCGTGTAAGACACCCCGCTTCAGGGATTATGTGCCTCCTCAAAACAAACAGCGATGGGGATCATGAAAGGCAAGAGCACATGCTTTGCATGTAGAAGTCCCGGGTTTGATCTCTGGCACATAGTCGGAGTGTCACTGGGAGTGATCCCTGAGCACCGTCAAGTATGCCTCCAACCTCCTCCAGGGTATCAGCTGGAGGAGAGAAACCCAAAATTGAAGGAGGTCAAGTGATAGGCATGGTTCAGTTATGGTATTACAAACACAGTGTCTAAATGAAAAGTGTGTGTGTGTGGGGGGGGGGGAAGTGTCTGGGAATGGGAGGGAATGGGAGTGGGGAGATGGGAGGGTAACTGGGGAAACTGGTGACAGGAAATGAGCACTGGCAAAGGGATGTGGTGTTGGAACATTGTAGGACTGAGACTCAACTATGAACAACTTTTAAACTCTGTATCTTGCGGTGGTTTAGTCAAAATGTAAATTATTTTTTTAAAAGAATACCAACTCCACTGTGTACTGGGGCTGTGCTAACACATGAGCTGAGCCATGCCAGACTGAGTGGAGCCTGCAATAAACACGGCCATCTGCTCACCTTCCTACCCGTGTCTCTGACCCCGCACCCTGCCAGGAGTCAGGCAGGGCCTGCACAGTCAGTTCCACAAGCCCCAAATTTTGCTCCTCACACCCGCATCCCAGGCACAGTATTTTCCTGTTTCCCCATTAGGTCCGTCAGTTCTTGGTGGCCAAGACCCCACATGCCCCCAGGAGCTCCTCCCACAGCTTCCTTCCTGTGCTCCACCAGTCCCTCTACTCACTCGAGGGGCCTTGGACTCACCCACTCCAAACCAGCCACTTTACTCCAACTGGCCGTTCTCCCATCACCTCCCTTCGTGCCCTGCCTCTCCTCCCATCCAGGCTCCATTCACTTGGTCATTCATTCATTCACTCATTCATTCATTCATTCACCCACCTGCCGGTCCACCCATCCTCCTCCCTCATTTATTCACCCATCCACCCACTCATTCATTCACCCATCTCCTTCTCTCTTCCTCCATCTACCCACTCATTCATTCACCCATCCCTTTATCACTACTTCCATATATTTACCCATTCATTTATTCATCCATCCATCCATCCATCCCTCCATACACTCATCCATCCATCCATCCCTCGCTCCCTCCATACACTCATTTATTCATCCAACTGTCCATCTCTCACTCCAACCATCCATCCGCCCACCCGCCCATCCATCTGTCCGGCCCCCTGCCTCTGTCTCTCCATCAAACACATCATTGTTGATCATTTGGGCTCTGATATCAGAAGCAAAACAGCCCCTGCCCAGTGCTGACAGCCTGTGTGAAACACAATGTGATGGACCCCTAGAAATGCTCACTCTGAAGCAGTGGGGCATCGCCCATCAAACTCTCCACACCTGCCTCCCCAACATCGCATCAGCCTCAGCCTTTGGTTCTGCAGACAGGTGGACAACTGGACACACGGACAATCTCGGCAGAGCTCTGCAGTGGCCAAGCTCCCTCTCCAGCTCCCCAAGGTGTCAGGTAGGGCCTAGCTCCCTGGTGCGCACACATGCTCCCTGTCTCCCCAGAGCTGGCCCCACCCACTCCATCTTCCTGCTGGGTGCCCCTCCCCAGCCCTCGATCACCTGCCCGTCACCCCCCCACTTCCCACCTCTCTAACCCTTACTGGAAGGCCCAGACCCCCACTCAGGTGCCTGCTCTTGGGATGCAGGCACGTTGGTGCCCTGGGAGAGGCCCAGCGGACTGTGGGACTGCCCAGGTATGTCTCCCCTTGCCAAAGCCTCTGTGGAAACCAACTGCTGCGATTCAGGGAGTTTCCATGGCAACCGCCCAGGCCCCGTGCCATCGCCTGCAATCAGCACTAGGGCTGGCCACCCGCTGGGCCTCCTGGTTTGTTCCCCCAGGAGGGGAGGCAGGGGGGGAGAGGTCCAGAGCCCTCCCTCTCCTCCTCTTCCTTCTCCCTCCCCCCATCCAGGCACCCCAGCAGAGCAGGGCTAGAAGGCTAAAGGTTCAGGAAGGCTCTTCTGACTGGGCGGCAATGGGCCTCTGCTCTCAAACAAGCCACTGGGGCCAGGGGTGGGTTAGGGGGTGCTCCTTGCAGGTCCTTCGTCTCTCTGCACCTCTGTGTGTGTGTGTGTGTGTGTGTGTGTGTGTGTGTGTGTGTGTATGTCTTCATCTCTTACATGGTGGCTGTGGGGAGGGGACCAGGCTGTGGCCAGGCTGTAGTAGGTGCTCACCTAACAGCATGGTCAGAATTCAAGGACTGAAACAGCTCCTTTCTGCTGGGGCTTGCTGGTGACCAGTAGCTGGAAGAGGGTCAGTGAGTCTCTGGAATAAGACAAGCCCACAGTCAGGTAGAGGTACACAGGGAAGGACCCGAGGCAGGAGTTGCCAATGGATGGAACAGGCAGGACAGAGCGGTGGCTGAGGGCTCCCTCTCTATTCCTGAGGGTGTCTCCTGGGGATGTGGGGGAGCCTCACAATGCCAGAGTCCACTCCACTGGCTCTGTGACCCAGGGTCCCGGTGGGTGAGGGTGCCCTTCACTGATGCTGCCAGGCACCGCCTGATCTTGGGAACTGCAGCTTCTACTCTGGACCAAGACAAAGGCTGGGGGTGTGTGTGTGGGGGTGAGGCAACAGTACAGGTGGGAAGGCATTTGTTTTTCAACACACCCAACCAGCATTCCATCCGGGGCAACCCATATAGTCCCCTGAGTCTGCCAGAGTAATTAATTTCTGAGGGCAGAGCCAAGGTTCAGCCCTGAGCACTGCAAGGTGTTGCCCAAAATTCAGTGACAGACATCTCAAGGCAAGGTCTTGAGACCCTTCTTGGTCAGGCGTGAGTTTCCCAGATGTCAGGTTCTGACCTGACCGTAGGGTCTCAAGTTAGAACTCAAGAAGTGGCCCTGGGGGCTGAAGTGACAAGCATCGAGCATTTGCCTTGCACACAGCTGACTAGGTTTGATCCCAGGTACCCCATAGGATCCCCTGAGCACCACAAGAATGCAGAACTGCGTAGGAGCACTGAGCTGAGCACTCCTGGGTGTGAATCCAAAACAAAAACACACAAGCAAACAGAAAAAGAAGTGGCGGTTTCCCTAGGGCCCCCAGAGGCTGACCTTGTGTTTCAACAGAGGTCACAGCACCCGTTTCTCTGTCCTTGTCCAGTCTCTACCAGGGAAGCCAAGAAGAGTGACCCACTAGCCTGCCCATCAGAGGCCCCTCTGGAAGAGGCTTATTTAAGGTTACACAGCAAATTGGATGTGAACTCAGGCTGCTTGGTTCTGGAACCCAAGAGGAAGAAATCAAGTCTTGACTCCTGCTTTTCTGGGGACCTCTCATTGTCCTCTCCCTGCGTCTACACTGCTACTCCTGGCATCTTTCCCTCCTCGGCCAGGCACGAGTGCTTAGACCCAAAATTTTTTCTTTCTTTTTTTTTTGTTTGTTTGTTTTCTTTTTTTTGTTTTGTTTTATTTTGGGGCCACACCCGGCGGTGCTAAGGAGTTACTCCTGGCTGTCTGCTCAAAAATAGCTCCTGGCAGGCATGGGGGACCATATGGGACACTGGGATTTGAACCAACCACCTTAGGTCCTGGATCGGCTGCTTGCAAGGTAAACACCCCTGTGCTATCTCTCTGGGGCCCGTTTGTTTGTTTTCTTAGATCAGAAATCACTCCTGGCAGGCCGGGGGACCATATGGGATGCTGGGATTCGAACTCGGTCTGTCCCAGGTCAGCAACGTGCAAGACAAATGCCTTGCCGCTGTGCTATCACTCCGGCCCCAACAATTTTTTTTAAGATGCTCTTTGGGGGCCGAAGAGATAGCATGGATGTTAAAGTGTTTGCCTTGCATGCAGAAGGTCGGTGGTTCGAATCCCGGCATCCCATATGGTACCCAGAGCATGCCAGGAGCTATTTCTGAGCATAAAGCCAGGCGTAGCTCCTGATTGCTACTGGGTGTGACCCAAAAACCAAAAATAAAATAAAATGCTCTTTCACAGATAAGTTTTTTTCTTTTCTTTTCTTTTTGTTTTGTTTTGTTTTTTTGTTTTTGGGCTACACCCGGTGATGCTCAGGGGTTACTCCTGGCTATGTGCTCAGAAGTTGCTCCTGGCTTGGGGGACCATATGGGACACCGGGGGATCGAACCTCGGTCCGTCCTAGGCTAGCACTGGCAAGACAGACACCTTACCTCTAGCACCACCATGCCAGCCCCAGATAAGATTTTTTTCTTTTTTGGTTTTTGGTTTTTGGGCCACACCCGGCGGTGCTCAGGAGTTACTCCTGGCTGTCTACTCAGAAATAGCTCCTGGTAGGCACGGGGGACCATATGGGACACCGGGATTCGAACCAACCACCTTTGGTCCTGGATCAGCTGCTTGCAAGGCAAACACCGCTGTGCTGTCTCTCCGGGCCCCAGATAAGATTTTTTTATAATAAAGTTTATCACTCAAATTAATAAAATACAACCTAGACTTATAAAGAAGAGAAAAAACAAATAACATCACAAATAACAGGTCAATATTACAACAGTTACAAGAGATATGCAAATAATGGTAAGGGGATGCTATGACTAACCATATGCCAAAAAATTCTGTAACCTAGAAAAATTAGGCGTATTTACATGAATGCAACATAAAAGACTGAAGCAAGAAGAAACGGAAAAAATTACTTATCACATGAGTGAGTCCTCCAATTTCTAGCCCCAGGTGAGTGCCTAATCAGCGCTCTCTCCCTGCCCTGCCTCCAGATTGATGGGGAAACTGAGGCCCTGGAAGCGAGAATCAAAGGTGCTCTGCCCAGCCCACCCTGGCCACAAGGAGTGGTGGGGTCCCATTCTAGAGGACCGGTGGAACAGACTCCGCCGAGGAGGTCTGCGGCTGCTGTGGGGCTCCCTGCTGGAAAGGTTGGCGCTGAGCTCCAGGGAGGCCAGGGTGTGACCCCCGGGAGGGCAGCACCCTGGGGTCAGGCAGCTTGGCCGGGCTCCCAGCTCCAGCCCGGGCCAAGCCCGAGGTGGGGCTGCCACATTCAAGCGGCTTCCTCTCCTTTGTTAGGAGTGATGCCGCCGGCTTCCTGCAAGCCCAAGAACCCGTCGCAAACAATAGCGCTGTCAGGAAGCCAGGGAGGGTGCCTGGATCTCCCCCATCCCTCCCCACCTCCCGAGACCCGGCCAGACCTTTGTGGTATCTCTTCCAGCCCCTGTCCCCCCAGCCTACTCCCTCCACCCCCACTCCCGCCTTACTCTGTCACCAACAGGCTGTGTGTCTGCGGGCAGGACACTCACCTCCTCGGGGCCCAGGCTCCCTTCTACAACCCCTTCTGCAGCCCCTGGCAGCTGGTGTCAGAGGAAAACAGAGCGACATAGATAACCGGGTGAAGTGCTCGGTGCTTAGGAAACATTTTGGAAATGTGTGATGGGACCCCAGGGCGGTTCAGTGGCTGAACACTCCTGTCTTGGAAGCAAAGATGAGACTGAGTCCGACCACCATGTACTGCCCATACATGCCAAGTGGCTTGGCTGTCTGGAATCCCTAGGATCACAGCAGAATACATCTGGGGGTGTGTGTGTATGTGTGTGTGTGTGTGTGTGTGTGTGTGTGTTGTGTGTTGTGTGTTGTGTGTGTGTGTGTACACAACTTCTGGTGTATGTGTGTGTATGCGCCACAATCAAAGCTCAACACAACCACCAAAACAACAAAGGGAAGGGAAAGGCAGGACAATGATCTTTTGGGGATGAAGAAAGGACATAGCCAGTGGTGTCCAGGGCTAACTCCTCACTCGGTGTTCAGGGATTACTCCTGGCTGGTCGACAAGCACCATTCGAGATGGATGCTGACCCTCAAACCCTGAATGGCTGATGAAAGGCCAGTGACTTACCAGCTGTACGATCTCTTCAGCCCCTAATAATATTTTTTGTTCCTTTTTGGCTTTTGGGCCATATGCTCAGGGCTTATTCCTAACTCTACATTCAAGGATTATTCCTGGAAGTTTCGGGGGTTTTGAAAGTTATGGGGTACAGGCATTGAACCCAGGTTGGCCACAGGCAAGGGAATTGTCCCACCTCTGTACTATCTCTCCAGGCTCTTCAACCATCATCTTCTTTTAGAATTTTTATTACTTTATTTAAACACCATGGCTTACCAGGCTGTTCATGATACAGTTGTTTTAGCCTTTGATGTTCAAACACCAAGCCCACCACCAGTGTCACATTCTCTGCATCTGCTCCCAGTTTTTCCATTTACCCCAAGCCTGTCTCCTTGGCAGGCACAAAATAACTTTAAATAACTTTATATTGCTAGTAAAACAAAAATGTCCTCCTACAAATTGAGAAAAGAAAATAAAAATATGTAGATGTAGCCCAAGCCGTCTCAGGAGCATTGAGTGGAAATGAAAAATGGTCAGATCTAAATACCTATCTCAAAGTTAATGACAACAGAATCCAGAGGCCCAAGCGACAACAAGCTAGTCACAAAAGGTACCGTGACACTAGCAGTCCAGGGGGCTAAAGGTGGAGGTTTGGGATGCATGTGGAGAACTCTGGTAGAAGGAGGTCAACACAGGTGGTGGGAAGGGCCCAAATTCCCTGTCACGGTGTGCCTGAAATACAACTGGGAAAGACTTGGAATTCACAATGGTCTCAATAAAAATGTTTAAAAATAGTAATGGAATTATAGAAAAATTCAGTAGAGGGGCTGAGGAGGTGGCGCTAGAGGTAAGGTGTCTGCCTTGCAAGCGCTAGCATAGGATGGACCGAGGTTTGATCCCCCGGTGTCCCATTTGGTCCCCCCAAGCCAGGGGCGATTTCTGAGCGCATAGCCAGGAGTAACCCCTGAGCGTCAAACGGGTGTGGCCCAAAAACAAAAAAAAAAAAACAAAAACAAAACAAAAAAAAAAAACAACAAAAAAAGTAAAATTCAGTAGAAGGAGGCCAGAAAGATAGCACAGCGGTAGGGCTTTTGCCTTGCATACAACCAACCCAGGATGGACTGTGATTGGAATCCCAGCATGCCATATGGTTCCCTGTGCCTGCCAGGAACAATTTCTGAGTGTAGAGCCAGGAGTAACCCCTGATCGCCATTGGGTGTGACCCAAAAACCAAAAAAAAAAAAAAAAAAGAAAGAAAGAAAAGAAAAGAAAAAAAAGAAAAATTTAGTAAAAGAAAATTTGTAAAAACTGTTTATCTCACAACGAGGTAAAATATAAATGAAGTAAAATATAAGTAATTGTCTGAAGATTTCCAAAGTGCTCAGAAATCGCACCTGGCAGGCTTGGGGGATCATATGGAATGCCGGGATTCGAACCATCAAACGTCCTGGATGGGCTGTGTGCAAGGCAAACGACCTTCCACTGTGCTATCTCTCCTGCCCCTGTCTGAAAATTTATTAAATTGTGGGTTGCTTGTTGAGCCTTCAGGGTTATTGACTTTGTTTGTCGAATGTAGGGGGCTTCTATACTACTTTCCCTTGTAACTTGGTGTGTTCCTACTAAATGTCAGCATTGAAAAATTTGCAGGTGGGGCTGAAGTGATAGCATGAAGGTAGGGCGTTTGGGGTGAATGCAGAAGGATGGTGGTTCGAATCCTGGTATCCCATATGGTCCCCCGAGCCTGTCAGGAGTGATTTCTGAGCATAGAGCCAGGAGGAACCCCTGAGTGCTGCCAGATATGATCCTTTCCCCCCCCCCCCAAAAAAAAGAAAAAATTGCAGGTGTCACAAGGCTACCTACGTAGCTAAACACCCCAAGAATTGCAGGATGGGTAGAGTCGGCCAGTGAGTTTATGTGGTGGTGGCTGTGGGAGGTGTCTTTAGCTGCTGGGGCTTCCGGAAGTATAAGGGAGAGGAGAGGTAGGAATGCTGTTCATCCTCGCTCTGAGAAGGCCCAGAGTTTCTGGCTCCCAGGCTGACACACCTGGAGTTTCTGCAGGGAAACTCAGTGGTGAAGCTAGGAAGTTGGGCCATTGGCCTGGTAGCAACTATGGGGTGTGAATGCAGCTGCTAGGACTTTGGCAGGGCAGAGACTTGGCCCACCCCCCTCCCAAGGGTGCCCCAGAATTTTCAGCTGCAAGACCTGTGTACCCATAAATTTTCACGGCTTGATTTGCAGCTCTTTGGAGAAGAAAATGAGTCTATATATGGAGCTGGCCGAGGCGCTGAAGGGTGGCGGCTGTGGGATGTGGGTGTCCCATATTCTCTTTTCTTATGAAAATATGCTTGACTTGGAATCACGAACATTGTTCACTCACATATTTCAAGCCTTAGATTGTGTATGGAGGTGTGGCTAGGACTTTCAGTTTTAGAATCAGGCAAAATTGGGTTGAAATTCCAATTCCGGGCAGAAGAACGATTGCTTCAAACAAAGGCAAAGGACAGGGCCCGAGAGATAGTAGAATGGGGAGGGAGATTGCCTTGCAAGCAGCTGACCCGGATTTAATTTCTACCACCTTATATGGTCTCTTGAGCCCTCTCAGGTGTGGACTGATCCCTGAGCACAGAGCCAGGAGTAAGCCCTGAGCACCACAGGGTATGGCCCAACCCCGTATCCCCAAAGGGCTGAGAATATCTTTTTGCGAGCAGGAAGCCCAGGTTATATCCCTGGAACCACACGATTCCCCCTGAGCACAGAGCTGGCAGTAACCCTTGAGCGCCACCAGCAGCAAAACCATAACCATGTAAACAAATCCCAAGTTTGGAGTGTGGCTCAAGTGATACAGCTAGGCCAAGGATGTACAAGGCCCTGGGTTCAATCCCCAGAACAGGGTGTCCACTGCCCAGCACAGAGGGGGTGACACAGGACCCCTCAAACACAGCACCCACCACCACGGTGACGAAGGAGGAAAAGATTCCAATTCTGAGCTCTACTAGCTCAACAGGACAGTATATCCCGGCTAGGATACTGGGAGACTAGCTGGACACTGGCTGGGATAGCTCAGAAAGACGTGGCCTTTCTGAGCCCTGGTTTCTTCTCCACCAAAGTCAAATGCCTCACTGTTGTTTTCATGTGCATTTCCCTAATCACGATGAGTGCATCTTCATGTGACTGCTGGCCAGAGGAACGGAATAGCAGAAGGAGCTCGCGATGTGGGGTTCAAGATACCCAACACAGTAGTAGCAATGGGAGAGTTGATTCACACAATGCAGGTGCAGGTGGGGGAGGCCCAGAGGAGGGGCGCTGAGGCCCTTGGGAGATGGGGAGGTGTTGGAATTCTGTGTATAGGAATGAATAGATTGCCTACCACAGAATCTCAATCAATAAACATTTTAAATGATAATAAAAACAAAGTCAATGGGCCAGAGCAACAGCATAGCGGGGAGGGTGTTTGCCTTGCATACAGCTGACCCAGGTTCGATCCCTGGCATCCCACATGGTCCCCCAGCCTGCCAGGAGTAACCCCTGAGCACCACAGGGTGTGGCCCCAAACAAACAAAAGTCAAATAAAGCACACACACAGCATCAGAGTAATAGAGAAACCAGTTGGTGGTGAAGCCAGAGGAATAGGGGGCTGGAACATGTGACAAGCAGCTCAGGTGAGCCCTGCAGAGAGGAGGTGCCAGGTGTGCATGAAGCAGGCACAGAAAACGTCCTGGACCCTCATTCATAACACGCCTGTGACTCCTCCATGCAGCCTCCTCCCACAGCCCCTTGATACTGCCATCCAGTGCCCATCCGGTGCTGCGTAGTTTTCTTTCTTTTCTCTTTTCGTTTTTAGCCCACAACCAGCAGTCCTCAAGGCTGACTCTTGGCTCTGTGCTCAGGAACCACACCTGGTGGGGTTCAGGGAACCATGGGCGGTGCTGGGTATTGAACCTCGATCAGCTGCATCCCAGGCAAGTTCGTTATTCCTCCCACCCCTACCCACTATCACTTGGGGCCCAGCATGACTTTCCATTATTCCCTCACAGCCAGTCCTTCAGGTGCTCAGGGTTGGGGTGGTGGGGGAGTCAGCTGTCAGGTACCAGTTGCGTCCCTACGTCCTTCCTATCCAGGCTTCTGTTTCCCAGTTTGAAGAGCTTGAAGAGCTGCTTCCCCCCTGGTCCCTCTCACTCTCTGGGACAAGCTCATACCCTGCTGGCATGTAAGTGAGCGGAGGCCCCAAATTTCCCCCTGCAGAGGGTAGAGGACAACCCCCCAACCAGCTCAAGCTGTCCCCAGCCTGGGGTGCTTATGTCGATGAACACGGCCTTTTCATTAAGGCCACTGTCCTCCAATTAGCCCCAAGTGCCTGCCAGGACACATGGTGCTGGGGCCCCTTGTTCTAGCAGGTTCTGTGGGAAGGCGGCCTCCTCCGGAGTCTCTACAAACTCCCACCCTACACCCACTGCCAGGCACACCTGCCCCCTGAGGATCACAGTCCCTCCACAGCCTCCTTTGACTCGATCACCAAAAGGGAGATCCAAAAGCCATCCTCCATGAGACCAGATCAGTCTTGCAGCCCATGGCTGCCTACTGAGTTTGCAGCTATGTTGCCCTGAGCAAATCACCTCTCCATCTTCTCCCTTGCACCCCCAACACCTGTGCACTGTCACCCTCTCCACCTCCTACCGTGCCTACCATCCAAAGCATGGACCCCAAAGCTACAATTGAGTGGGGGCTGTGGATGGTGACTCCTGGATTGGGAGCCCACCGCTGGGATTTAACTTGGATCCTGGTAAAACTGAAACTCAAGTCTCCATCTTGGAGAAGCTCAAGTACAGACAAGGAGGTGGTCCAGAAAAAAAAGTCCTTTGCCCAGACAGACAGTGGGTGGGGAAGCTTACCTTCCTAAAAGCTTCCAGTGCCAAGACGGAAGCGCCTTCATCTTCCTGGCCTTGCAGGGTTTCAGCTATGGCTGCAACGAATGACCTTGTGTACTTCTTAAATACTTGAAAATTAAGCTTCTAGTGGAAGTGGGATGTTTTTCTAAAGCAGGCATAGTACAGAACCTGTCTTAGCTTTTAAACCATGAAGCAAGTCAGGCTCCTTGATATAAAGGAAGCCAGGTGCCTGAGAGATAGTACAGTGGGAAAGACACTTACTTCCCTAGCATGGGGCCAAGCCAGATTCAATCCCTGACACCCCATATGGCCCCAGGAGCCCCTCAGTACAGAGCCAAGAGTAACCCCAAACGCTGCTGGGTGTGGCCCCAGAAAAATAAGAGAGCCCATGTGTCAGTTTAAGCTCTTCTAGCCAAGTAACATACACCATGCATCTTGGTTTAGTGACTGACTCCATCCCCTGAGATCTTTTAGGGCTGAAGGGAAAAGGAAGAAGGCAATGGCTTTGGTTTGGGTGTTCTGACATTGAGAGAGGTTAAATATCTTCTCTGTATAGATTGTCTGATCTGAAAAGTGTGTGTGTGTGTGTGTGTGTGTGTGTGTGCGCGCGCACGTGCGCACATGTGCACACACACAAACTAAAGTTCTGCATGTTCTTCACAGTATTGCTCTGGGAGTGTTTCTCTCTGTGAATATTGATCTGCCTCCAGATCCTTAGGTTCTGACACTCCAGTGCCCTCTGCTCTTTATTCCCAGGGCTGTGGCCCAGGCCCCACTGACAGTCCCCAACTGGGATAGCCCAGGCCCAGTCAGAAAGCAGTTCAAGGGTCTGATTGCTCCCAGCCTTCCATTCCAAACTAACTCTCAGGCAAGAATGATGTTGAACAAAACCACTTTAAGCTTATCCTTCAAATGTTGCCATGGGGCCAGCAGATAGTGCAAAGGCTTGAAGCCTACACTTTGTATATGGGAGCCCCTGGGCTTGACCCCACCACCACATGGTCCCTGAGCATCACTCAGATGGCCAGGAGTAGCCCGAGTATCACTTAGTGATGAGTCCGAAAGGAAAAACCAAACAAATGTCAGTGCAGGGATTTAGTATAAGAAAGGCCCTTTCATTTTAATGTAATTTTATTTTAGCTTACTTTTTGAGAAGCAACACCCAGCAGTGCTTGAGGCCTTCCCCTGGCTCTAAGCTCAGGGATCATTCCTGACAGGGCTCATGGAACCATATAGGGCGTTGTGAGTTGAACCCGGTTCAGCTACATGCAAGGCAAGTGCCCTAGCAGATCATGTGGGTCCCGTTTTATGCCATCGTCATTGCTCAGGAAAAGTTTTCTTAAGAAAATCACCGAGGGGCCAGTGGGTAGGGAGCTTGCCTTGCCTCTAGCCAGCCCAGTTTTCATCCCCAACATTCCAGGAATAACCCTCGTGTCACCAGATGTTCCCCAAAAGAAAACAAGTAAATAAAAACTTTAACAGCAATCAGAACAAGCCAGAGAGATAGTACAGTGGGTGTATTATTAGCAGTGCCAGTGGTCAAAGGGGAGGTTGGCTACGCACAAGGCAAACACCTTGACCTCTCCACTGCCTCTCTGATGCCTGTTTTGTTCTTTCAGTCATTGTTTTGGGGGCCACAATCAGTGATGCTCAGGGGCTATTCCAGTTCAGGGCTGAGACTGTGTGTCACCCCCAGCAGTGTTCAGGAGACCATGTGGTGCTGGGGGACTCCAACCCGGATGTCCTGCATTCAGAGGCTTTGTTTCAGCATTTTGAGTTCTCTCCCCAGCCCTTTCTTGTTTTGATTTTTGGTTTGGGTTACTCTTGGCTTTGGGGGCTCAAGGGACACTATGGCATGCTGGAAATCGAACCTGGGTTAGCTTATGCAAGGTAAATAACCTACCCACTATGCTACAGCTGACTCCTTAGTCCCTTCTTGAACCTTTTTTTGGCTTGACTCCCTCCCCAGATTCTCAGAGCCTTTTACTCCTCTGCATGCAGAGGTGCTGCGTGTCCCACAGACAGCACCCGCAAACAAACAAAGCCTGCTTCCCAATACCTTCCTTTCAGACGGCAAGGAGAAGAAACATTATTATTAGCTTCCCTTTCAACTCTTCCACCAGCGCAGCAGAATTGATTAAAACAAGGCTTCCAGAAAGGGCATGCCTGCTTCATTTGCATTCAACCCTCAAATTAAAGGAATACTGGTGTGCAATTAGATGTCTTATTACCATACCCTAATCTGACCTTTTATACCTCCTCCCCTGATTCACAGGTTTTATTTTTTCCTAAGAGGGATTATCCGGCATCTTTGGGGTGGGGGAAGGCGGAGAGAGCAGGGATCCTTCTTTCTCCAGTAGTGCTGATCATCTCAGTGGAAACCTGAGCCTCCCTTCTAATAGAAAACACCTTCGTGTTTTCTCGTGTTTATCTGGGTAAAACTCTCTGTTGAGAGACGCCAACGGCCGGCTGGGGACCATGAATTCAGCAAACAGCTACCAAGCACTGAGATTCCAGGAGCAGGGCTCCAGGCAGGAGAACCCCTGGAAAGTGAAATGACAGGTTTGCTCAGTGTCCAAGATGGTGGTGGCAGTAGTAGTGGTGGTGGTGGGGCCTAAGCACCGGAGCAAAGAGAGAATGTAGTCGAGTTTGGGGGTTCTTGAGGGGCACTTCCCTCGGGGGACAGATGTGAGCTGTGAACTGAAGAAAGTGTTCAGAAAGAAGAGGTGAGGTTGGGGCCGGAGAGATAGCATGGAGGCAGGGTGTTTGCTTTTCATGCAGAAGGACGGTGGTTCGAATCCCGGCATCCCATATGGTCCCCCGTGCCTGCCAGGGGGTGATTTCTGAGCATAGAGCCAGGAGTAACCGCTGAGCGCTGCCGGGTGTGACCCAAAAACAAAACCAAAAAAAAAAAAAAAGAAAAGAAAAGAGAAAAGAAGAGGAGATGAGGAAAGCGGCAGATAGACAGACAGACAGACAGACAGGCAGGCAGGCAGGCAGGCAGAGAGAGCAGAGATTGACTACATGAATCAAGTGGGGCTTCAGGGGTCATGGTGAAAGGGTGAAACTGGAGTTCCCGAGTCCGTCTCCAGAGAGAGCATCCCAAGAGGGGTTGCAACTATACAGCAGATGAAGGAGACACACAAGAGCTGATAAGTCCCCTACTAGGGCTAAGAATGCCTCAACTGCACCAGCCTGTACCCACAAAATGAAACTCCAATCGGAACCCTTCCCACAGGGGTCCTTGCCCAGGAGTAGGACTGGAACCATCATTCAGCTAGCAGTAAAATGATCTCTGGATGCAAAGTCAGCTTCATTCAAGGCTTTTTGGGCTTCCAAGTATCAAACCCTTTCGGACCTCCCACTGGAGAAAGCGATTTTGAACACAAATGGGCAAGAGTAATGCTAATTATTCTAACATCTGGGTGTCCAGGACACAGGACAGATCCAGGACAGCAGGATCTGGGGAAGGGATATCAGGGGAGGAAGGAACCCAGACCTAATCAGAGCATCAGACACTTGAATGTGCATCCAAGGTTGGGATCTGAAAGCTCAGATGATCCACAATCTCTGATCACCTCCAGATGCCCCTTTCTTAGAGAGGAAGCCTGGGGCTTCAAATGAACTCTCCCAGTTGCTCCACTCAGTTCTCATTAGTTTTTTGTTTTTGTTTTTAAGTAAAATATTGGAAACTTTCAGCATCATTATTGGAACAAACTGTGACATGTAATTATAAAGCATTAAGTCACCATGCTAAAATAAGAGTCTTCCTGTATATTAGAAGTAACAGGTAATGTTTTTTGGGGGATAGAGGATCTCTCAAGCATTGCCGGAGGGTCACCAGGGCTTCCCTAGTGTGCTTAGGAGACCATACAGTGACTAGAATGGAACCCAAGGCCTCTGCATGGAGGCAAGCATGCCAGTCCTTTCATCTCCCAACCCCCCAAAATGGTACTTTCTGAAATCCAGTATGTCTCCATCTATTTCAGGGCATAACAAAATATTTGGGGGGTAGAGAGATAGGTTGTACAGTGAACAGGGCACTTGCCTTGCACACGACTGACCCAGGTTCGATCCCCATCACCCCATATGGTCCCCTAAGCACCACCAGGAGTAATTCCTGAGGGCAGAGTAACCCTTTAGCACTTCTAGGTGTTACCATACCCCAACCCAAATGCATTTAATTTAATGATATTCAATGCATTCCAGTTGGGATTAACTACTTACAAACATGGCCATTTAGTCTCAAGGAATGACTCCATTTGTTATAGTCTTGGGGGGCGGTGTGGAGAGTCCCTGGGAAAGATAAGCCTGTGTGCTTATCATTACAGGGATGTCTGTCCCAGATTAAGACCTACAATAGAGAAATAAGATCAAAGTGAGGCAGTGGTCACATTCCTCGGGGCCAGTGGAGGAAAGGCACAGTAAGCATCAGGACAGCCATTCCTGAGATGACGGGACCTTAGCCAAGACTCGGACCTCTGCATTCTGGGGTGCTCCCTCCTGCTCCTGGGAACAAAGGTGCAGGAAAGACCATACCATGTCTGGCAGCAGGAAGATAGCAAACAAGAGGCAAACAAGAGGGAACTTATTGCATGACTGAAATGGCCCCTCGGGAACGGCAGTGAGTGTCCGGGTAGCATGCACAGGGGGCAACCTGGGACCTGCAGGAAAGAGGAAGTTCCTTGGGAAGAAACGTTAAGAATCCAGCTGGGGGAAGACAAATGGGCTGGAGATTAGAGGCAGAGCCTGCCAGGCCTGGGTGCGGGGCTGGAAGGCGGAAGGAGCTGAAGGTGCGTCTCCCTGTTGGGACGTTGGGAGGATGCGGATGCCGTGAACTCAGATAGGGAAGCCAGGAACCGGCCTGGCAGGGGGGACAGGACAGGGCGAGATCCATTTCCTCTGGGGCCTCCTTTTTCTCCAGCCAAGCCAGCAGGAAGGAATGTGATGCGATTATCATTTGAAGTCCTGCTCGGGGACTCCATTGCATCTGCTGCTCACCCACAGCTCTCAAACCTCAAGCCCTGGTGACCTTTTACCTACAGTCATTACCAGGCTGGTTTTTTGGGTGGTGGTTGTTGGGAGGTGGTTTTAGGAATTCCATCCTCCCTCAGACTCTTGGTCCTAGAAGGCTGTGAGGTGGTGCTAATCCCAGGAGGACTACAGGAAAAGCCAGAAGTTCTTTTCTTTGTTCCTGGACTTCAACGCGGAGGCGGGGTGGGGCGCGGGGGTGTGTTGTGGAGGGGTGGATAGGACTGCTGTCCAATTTCGGCAAAAGTAGAAACATTCTAGAATGGACTTTGCAAGCATGAACTGCTTCAGAGAGGTGGCCACGCTTTGGGCAGGGACGCAGATTGCCTGGGCAGTGGGATAGATTTAGTCATGGACCTGTGCTCAAAGAGACCCCTCGCTGCCCCCATGTGTGTGGAGACCACAGGCCAGCAGTGCTGACTAAGAAATTCAAGATCTACTCCACCGCCAAGGAAGCAGATCCTTCGCTTCAGTGATCACTGGGCAATTTTTAGAGTGGGTGGGCAGTGCCAGAAATCAAACACAGGGTCTCAAACATGCTGGGCACGTGCTCTTATCCCCCTGTCCTAAGAGCTTCAAACTCATTCATCTGAGCTTAAATCACAAGTCTAGTCCTTGCTGGCCTAGTTGCACAGAATCGTCTCCTAGCCCCGCTTTGCGTAGACACTGAAGATGTTAACATCTAGGTTTTTCCTCAGGCGGACCACAAGGAGTTTCAGAAACCTCCTGCTCTGCCATATTGCAAAGGGATGGGAGCAGAATCTCTGGAGGTGGGCAGCAGACAACAGTATTTGAGGGGACTCCGGGTGACACGGGTGTTCTAGGCTGAGACACACCACGTGGGACTGGGCGAGTCAAGGGTGATGGCGGGGGCCAGCCCATCCTCACGGATGCCTCATCTATCACTTCCTGCAGATCTGTCTAAATCTAGGCCCTTCACTTGTGACATGGGGGTGAGGTTCTTTCAGGAGATGCAGCCACAGGAAGGCCTGGTGTCCTGGGTAGGAGGAACCAGGGAGGCACTGTGGGGTTTAAGGCTAATCTGCCACCAAGAGGTGACTTTGATGTATTTGGCCAGAGTGGTTTGAACGTCTGTTTCTTAAGCAGTTTGTTTTATGGGGGGAGCCACAAAAATTGATGTTCGGGTTACTTCTGGCTCTGCATTCAGGGATCATTTCTGGCAGACTTGGGGAAAGCCTATGGATGTTGAGGGTAGACCACATCAAGACAAATACCCTTCCTGCGGTACCTACCTGCTCCGGACCCTTGGGAAAAGGTTAAAGAGAAAGAGTTCAGGAGGCAAGGTACCAGCTTTACAGGTGGCCAACCAGAGTTTTATGGCCGGTACCACATAGGGTCCTCAGAACAAAGCACCGCTGGGCAGACCCAGCCTCTTCCCCCAAATTCTGTCTCTTCATGAACTGGAGAATGAGCACAGGTGGCTGACAAGTCCCTTCTGAAGAACAGAATTGAGTAAAATTGACCTAAAATGTTCCCAACTGTGGGCTCAAGAGTAATGTGGCTGGAGAGGGCACATGCAGAGAAGGCAAATCACACACTGCTTTTTCCTTTCGTTTTGCTTTTTGTGACACTTAGTAGTACTCAGGGCCTCCTCTTGGCTCCGCACTCAGAAATCATTCCTGGTGGGACTTGGGGAACCATGAGGGGTGCCAGGAACCTAACCTGAGTCAGTCACATGCAACACATGCGATGCAAATGCCTTCCCCGCTTACTAAGGCTCTAGCCTGTTTATTTTATTATCCTTTGGGCACAAGACCCCAAACCTTATCTGTGTAATGCTTCTTTCTCAGCAGACTCTGTGGTGGGGGGAGGAGGGGACACTGAGAATAAGTGCTGGAGTCTGAGGTGACCATCTGGGTCCAGAGAGGCAAAATCCTGTGCGATTTGAGGTCACAACCCAAAGATGCACCATGACCCGCCCAGACTCGGAGAGGAAATGGCTTCACACTGAAAAAGGAATTGAGGCAAGCCGGGAGAGCTAGAGAAGTGCTTTGAACCCAAGCCTTAACCTGCCCGCTGGGAGGTAGATAAGCAGGCTCCCTTTCATTTGTCCTCAAACCCAACCTTTCACTAGAGGTTAAGGCACACACCCAAGGCTGGAATTGACACTCGGACCTCCCAACTTCCTGGCTTTGGAGCCGGGACCTCCACCTCCACCTCCCTTGTCTATCTGGAAAAACATCTGGGCCACAGTGCTCTAGGGTGGGCTCTCGTGGGAAGTGGTGGAAGGAGGTTCCTTAAGACACTCAGGACCCCGCCTCTGAGTCACGGGTCCCTCTAGCTCTTCGCTTCTGTCCTGAATGCTTTCCCGAAATGACCTGGGGAAATCGATTTGTCTGAGACGCAGATTTATTTTGTTTGCTTTGGGGTCACACCTGACAAGGTTCGGGGCTTACGCCTGGTTCTGTGCTCAGGATCACTCTGTGCTTGGGGGACACTTTGGCGTGCTGGGTCCGCCGAGTGCAAGGCAAATGCCTCATCTGCTGCGCCTGGTCTCTGACTCCCTGGTCTGAGACCCTGATTGGGAAGAAAGACCGTGGGGACTTCAGACGTGCCCGGGGCTGCCCGCCCTTTCTGCTTCCTCTCCCCTGCACCCTGTGGGTGCCTCTTGAGCCAGAGAGAGGGAGGAGAGGCAGCGAGGGAAGTCATCTTTAGAGGCCAAAAGGTGATATGAAACATAATAAAAGACAACTGTTTCCTTTCAAATTTTTTAATGGCCAGGAAACAGTACAGACCAACTGCCAAGTCACATAAATTAACTTTTCTGTTAACGTTTGTGATCCCGGAAAGAACGCTCTATCAGAGGACGCGGATGCGCCGGTGACCCGGGCGCGTGACCGAGTGCGGCTAAGTGTGGGCTGCGGGCTGTCTCACATGTTCCAGAAGTACAGGCGGCTGCCGTGCTTGGCAGGCTTCAGGGTGCCTTCGATCTCGGGGTTGGGTGCCGGCCTGGGTCTCGAGTGATAGGGATTCTCGGGCAAAGGCCGGTCTGTCTTCACTTTGGTGACCTGCGAGAAGCAAAGAGAAAGAGAACTGTGTGTTTGAGGAGAGGGTGGGGTGATCTGGGGACAAGTACATAGCAGCTGCCACCCCCTCAACAGCTCTCCAAGGAAGTCCCATTTCGATCCGTTTCATCCTGGAGCAAAGAGCGCAGACAAAGAGTGCAGAGAGTATCCCTGTACCCCAGACGGGGACATAAGAGATACGCACCGTCTCCCACATCCACCGATGGAGCTGTTGAGAGCAGAGCCTAGCTGGGCCCAATGTGGTGACACGTACTGAGTGGACAGACCGTCCCCCCTCAAGGCCTGGGGCTCACAGGAGAGAACTGAGGGCGAGAAGTGCCCAGTGAAGCCTGGAGGGAGACGCCCTGCAGCACTGGTTCTCAGCCATAGGCTGCGTTCTTCTCATGAAGATGGGTGCGTGGGCAGAGCCTGTGCTCAGAGATCCTGTGCCACCCCAGGAAATAGAGGCCAGGTGATGAAGGGACTGGAGGACACAGGTGTTCGCATTTGAGCCCGGTGGCTGTGAAATCGGGGTGTCACCTAAGTACAGCCGAGGCTGGACAGTGTGCACAAAGTGAGAGTAGCGTGGACCAGGCCAGGGGCAAAGCATTTATGCCCAAGTGTCTCCCCAAAGGGCCCCCAAAGTCGATCAGAGACTGTAAAGATGAGCCCCAGATGTGGTTAGACCAAGGCAACACTGTTAAGCCACGAACCCTCAGCCCTCCCACCCTAAGGGGTAGGAGTGAAGGAATCCCAAGATCTCAGGAGCTCTGGGGTCAGTCCTAGCACAGACCAGCCCTCAGGGCCTGAGGTGTTATGAGCTACCAAGACCAGACGCTGGGACTGGTGGGCGTGTGGCGTCTGGAACCAAGTTCGAGTCTCATGGATGCAGATCATACAGTCCAGCAATTGGTCTACCTCGAGCTCGGCCCTCCAGGCCTCTTTTAGAGATTGCAACGCCTTTCCACTACCTATGGCAGCAATCTCAGCTCTGGCTCTGCACAAAGGGAAGCGAGATCAACTGGACTCTGTGGGCCAGGCGCCCTGCAGGCAGACACGGGCACTGGCTCCAGCTGAAATCCACCCAAAACTGGGGATTCACCCTGCTACTCCACTTCGACAGATGTGGCCAGTGTCTAGGGCTCTTCAGCATTAGTGGAATCAACTCTCTGCTCTCACACCCTGAGTTTCTGGAGCTGGTCCGGAGCTCAGGGGTAGATCACAGTAGATATGGGTCTGAGTCCCACAACCACCCAGCCCAGAGTTCCCTCCTCCACATCGCACGCCCTGTACCATTCCCAAGGAATGGGAGGTGGCAAAACTCAAGAACAGGCTACTTCATAACGGGTCTTTTGCACCAGGATGTGGAGGGGAAGCGTCATCTTGTAAGCAAGTGCCCTGAATGTTCTATTTTTTATTTATTTATTAATCAAATTATTTCCGCTTGGGAGCTACACCCAATGATGCTCAGGGCTTACTTTACTCCTGGCTCTGTCCCCAGGGATTATACCTGGCAGGCTCAGGAGACACCATACAGGGTGCCAAGGGATTGAACCCAGGTCAGTTGTGTGCAAGGCAAACACTCTCCCAGCTAGGCCAAGAATGCTCCAACCTCATTCCTGAAGCTTTTAAAAAGAAAGTGATCTCTGATTTCTTTTCTTTTCTTTTCTCTTCCTTCCCTCCTTCCTTCTTCCCTCCCTTCCTCCCTCCCTCCCTCCCTCCTTCCTTCCTTTCTTTCCTACTCTCCTCCTTCCTGGGTTTTGGGTCACACCGGTGACACTCAGGGGTTACTCCTGGCTATGGGCTCAGAAATTGGTCCTGGCTTGGGGGACCATATGGGATGCCGGGAGAATCAAACTGCAGCCCGTCCAAGATTAGCTTGTACAAGGCAAATGCCCTACACCACTTGTGCCACCGCTCCAGCCCAATCACGTCTATAGCAAAGATGAGATTCTAGGCTAGGTCCATTGACTTGGAGGTTTTAGCTCCAACTCAAGAGCTCAAAAGCCTGCAGTATGGAGAGTTGGAGCAGTCCAGTCCAGTCCAGAGCCACCTGGCAACAAGCACAGCTGGCTCGGAGCCCCAGCATTGTTGGGAGTGACAGCCCCACTACCAACAAAAAATCAATCTATCAATCAATCCACCCATCAAAAGATCCTTGTTAAGGAATTCTAGTATGAAGACATGGGAGGACCACAGCAGGAAGAACCAAAAAGTACAGGGGTGATTACAGTGAGGGGGGTAATGGGCTCGCTTTCCATTCTACATGGGACCCCAGTGATGCTCAGGGATGGAACAGCGGTGGGTGTGCTTCTGAGATGGCCGCAACTTTCCCACCCAGTTACTCCTCACTGGATTTCCCAGCAGCCTTCAAGCTCCCCGGTGGCCTGGCGCTGCTGCGTCTTCACACCTTCTCCACTTACCTGTGTCTTGGACCCCTTCTGCTCTCCAAAACCAGTATCCCTCCCATGCCGGCTACACCTGGGGGCTGCCTCACCACGACCTCCCCAGCAGTGGGTACCACCACCACTGGTGTATGCCCACCTGGTTCCCCGTTGCTCCCCAAGCTTACCTTGGACAGCTCGCCCAAGTCGGGTCGGATCCAGCCCAGCTTGTCCAGCACACACTCATCGAACTTGGCCTGCTGCTTGCGACAGTGCCGGAACAGCTGCAGGTTCGAGTAGTCGATGCAGGTCCAGTACTCCGTGAAGGGCTCCGCACAATGGAGCTTAATCTGCCTGGAGAGGAGAGCATGAGGTAGCACCCTGGGAGAAGCGCCGAGAGGGAGAGGGTGGTGTGGTGTGGTGTGTGCAGGGTGGCCAGTGGAACAGATCCCCAAACCGAAGGCTGCAGGAAAGGTCCATGCAGAAGCTTAGCTCACTTGGAGGACAATCTTGGAGGTGCCTCATCCCAAGAACTATCGATGTCCGAGGAAAAAAATCTTTATACAGCAAAATTAAATAAGGGGAGGCTAAACAGTTGGGCCTGGGACACATACATTTCACTCCGAGAACAGGAAGCCCTCACTGGGGCCTGTTGCTTCTTTCCCCTAAACCCAATGCTAGACATACTGGTGTGACCACTTCCGAAGAGAAGGGGCAGGGGCAGAGCTGGGTTCACGAATAGTTGTTGGGGCAGTCCGTGCTCACTTCAGCAGCACACACACTAAAATCGGAAGAGACAGACAGTCCACAGCTAGGGAAGAGGAGATGAACCGCAACAGGTAAATGCCCAGCTGAGGTGGACAAGCCCTGAGGTCAGGCCTATAGAGGCGCTCACACACCTCGAACCCGAGAGGGTTCCTAGTCAGGGAGAAAAGCGGACCTTTCGTTGCTCCCGCAAAGAAGCAAGATCACTACAGCGCCTCAAGGAACTTCTAGGAATAGCGAAAGAAAAAGGTGCTGGTGTGAGGCCTTGATCCTGAGCCCCAGAAAAGTGCTGGGCCGGCCGTGCCAGTGGCTGCTGGGCAAAGGTTGCATTTAAAGCAGGATAAGCATCATCTTCCTGAGAACTGTCAATATCCTAGGACACCTCATGTGCAAGATACACAGGACAGGACGCTGACAGAGGGTGGCACAGGGACCCTGGTGTGCTGCTCTCCGGCCCACTAGCCTGTGTACCCACTTCCCTCTGCAACCCCTGTATAAGGAGGGAGCACAGGGATGATTTCTACCTCCTTGACAAGGTAGGCGCATGTACCCAAACTGGACCCCTATCATCGCTACTCGAGACGCCCCCACCTAGGAGATGAGCTGCTGTGTCCAGGGCTCCACAGGGGCCACCGAGTCGGGACCCTGAACACTCCTGGCACCTTCAGGTCTCCACTGTGGGCGTTAGCCTGGGACCCCCACCAGGTACACAATTTCCTACTGACCTTTGCCAGCAGAATGACCTCACCACTTGCATGGAAGTTCTCCCACATCCCTCAGGCACCCCGGGAACTGGGAAAGTTGCATTTCTACTGACAGGTACCGCCACCTCCAGGCTGAGAGGACGTGGGCCTGGCCAGAGCGATCTCAGAAGAGGATTTCAGATCAATGTACAAGCACCCAATGTTACTGGCAACACTGTCAACACACTGCGAAGCCAGAACAGAATCGCCTTTTGTTCCTAGACAGGAGAAGGATGTGCGGTGCTTGTGAGGCATCAAGAGAGACCAAGGAGAGGAGAGTGCAGAGCCAGGACTAAGCCCTAAGTACAGCCAGGTGTGGTCCAAAACCAAATGCGTGTGCATGCGAGTGCGTGTACAGAGACAGCGGCAGCTAGCAAGAAAGCAGCTGTTATGCAAAGGCATATGATGTTTTCCTCTGACGCCATCACAGTGGACATCTGGGGATTTTGCAGAGTCGGCACTTCCTTCCTATTTTCCGGCATCTCCTTGGGGGGTGGCCCCTCTCTGCTGACTGCACTGTGGAATGGGTGATTCTAAGTGGACTCCCACATGAGGCCCGGTCCAGCCCAGCACTGTTCTCCCAGTGTGGGTGACTCGCAGCCACCCTGGCCTGCAGGAGGAGCCCTGATCCTGAGCACAAGCACCTGGGTTTTTCACAGGAATGGTCACCTGCAGGCCCAGAGCAATAGCATAAGTAGGGCGCTTGCGGAGCACGAGGCGGCATGAACTGGGATCTCTGGCATCCCATTTGGTCCTGATCCCACCAGGCATGATTCCTCAGTGCAGAGCCAGAAATCATCGTGGAGCATCACCAGGTGTGGGCCCCCCAAAAGAAAAAGAACGGCCACCTGCAGTGGATACTGTGGCTTCTGTTCAGCAAAGAAAAAAGTCTCCCTGAAGACAGTTTTGACCAAGAAAAGACCGCACGGAGCAGAGCCAAACGCAAGCCGCAATCAAAGGATGGAACCCTTTAAACTGCCTTACATCCAGCCTACCTGATGCCCACCCTCACTGCAGACTGTGCCAGTACACAGCCCATTCGTTCTGAACTTTATTCCTGTCCCTTTACTAACAGGGAGTTCTGACTCACAGGGCTGTTAAAATATTTTCCTACAACAACTTGTTCAAATTTCGGACAATTTGAACGGGATCCCTCACAGCCCATCAAGCACAGCCAACTGTCTACTTCCCAGTGCAGCTGAGAACACAGCTTCTTTCCATCGCGCTGTGTGCTCCAGAATGAGTACAAACCATCAAGGTGTGGCCAGCCTGGGTTGAACTGCTTTTGGGGGGGGAGACTCTTTCCCTAAGCCCTGGCGGACAGGTCTTATGCTCCAAGCAGGGAAACTGAGGCTCATAGGAGCAAAAGAGCTTGTGAACTGAAAAGTGCGAAAAGCAGCAAGATCAAAACAATGAGGACCAAAACCATGACCGCTGACCCAGTAATGACGAGGGTCAACCTGCTTCCCAAGTCTCCCCTCCAAGCTCTGCCCTGAAAACCGTCCCGAAGAGCCTGAGTGTACCTGAAGAAGTCCAGCGCACACTTGTTGACAAGCTTGCCCTCCTCCAGGCACCGGCGAGGGTCCTTCTCCTCCCAGCGGCAGAGCATGAACTCCTTGTTGGGCTTGTCACACTGGGCACCATAGTGGTGGGCAGCGGCCTTGAGCACCGCAGAGCTGACTTTCACCTGCGGAAACAGAGTAGAGATTGGTGACCTGGCGCCCTCTGCCAGCCCTAAACTTGTGGCCCAGGACACTTGCTTGAGAAACACAACACAGCTGAGTTCACAGCTCACTGCTGGGGTGCATATGCCAAGGGGCCGCACTACAGGTTTTGGTGCTCTGTGGACACATCTGGGGATTTTGGGGGTTTTGTTGTTGTTTTTTGTTTTTTGTTTTTTTGGTTTTTGGGCCACACCCAGCAGTGCGCAGGGGTTACTCCTGGCTGTCTGCTCAGAAATAGCTCCTGGCAGGCACGGGGGACCATATGGGACACCGGGATTTGAACCAACCACCTTTGGTCCTGGATCGGCTGCTTGCAAGGCAAACGCCACTGTGCTATCTCTCCGGGCCCTGTTTATTTTTTGAACCACACTTGGTTGATGCTCAGTGCTTACTCCTGGCTCTGTGCTCAAGGATCACTCATGGAGGTGCTTGGGAAACTACAGGGGGTGTGTGTGCGCCAGGGACTGAACCCAGGTTGGCCACGTGAAAGGACGCTACGTGCAAAGACCTGCTGTCTTACTGTTCCAGCCCCAGCCACGTGTGTTTTGTGTTCTGTGGTCTGGAGGGCTACCCTCTTCCAAACCCTCCTGATTATTCTTCCAGAGACTGCTACCTCTACTCCCCACAATAATTCATACATCTTGTTACATCTTCAACTAGGCAGAAAGGGTACTTTCCCAATTCTGGTTCTCTTCTGGGTTTTCATATGTCTAGAATTTTTGTGTCAGAGGCGACTCTGTGGCCACCAGAATGTGACACCTGAGAGGGGAGGACTTGGGTTTGTGTTTCCAGAAGAGATCCAAAGTTGCAAGGGCACGAATTCTCCCCAAGTCAGGTAACACTGCCTCTGGGTCACCAAGCACCTGCAGCTGGAGAGCAGAGGCCTGAACCCGCAAGGCAGCTGTGGGCAAACCCCCTGCCCAGAGCAAGGACATCTGCATTCCGTTCTTCTTTCCAGGTCCTGAAGTGACTGGCACATTTCTCTTCTACTACTCTTTAAATAAAATGTGTCTATTCAATCTTCAAACTAGTTGTACGCTGCATCCTCTTTTATCTTTTTTTTATTGGGGGGTGGGTATTGGGCCATATCCAGGGATGCTCAGGGGTTACTCCTGGCTCTGCACTCAGGAAACATTCCTCACGATGTTCAGGGGACCATATGGGATGGCAGGAATTGAGCCTGTGTTGGCCATGTGCAAGGCTCCCACCTACTATCCCACTACTATCATCACTCTAACCCCAAACACATCGTATCCTCTTTGGAACTATCCTGCTGAACTCTTGACAGCTAAGACTAAAAACGTTCACTGACAAAGCTGCATGCCATCCTGTTCCTTCCACTTCTCCTTCCTTCTTTCCTCTTATAGTTCACACCCAAACCCCAGGATGATGTTAAAACACAGGCTGACGTAGTAGCTGCCTCCCTGCCGCTCGTGAAACTCTAGAGCCCATCTCGGCTGAGAAGTGCTGCGTGCAGGGGATGCAGTCTGAAGAAGCACCATGAGAGTCTCCTTCAGTCCTAGCAGCCCCTATAGCTAGTCACCTCCACACGTCCTGAATGAATCTCTGCTTGCTTCTCCTCCAGGTGAGGAAGGGTGAGTGGGATCCGGTCTAGGCTCTCCTGTTCCAACTCTCGCACCAGCTCCTTCCCCTTGCTCCTGAGAGCAGATTCCCCTCCCCCCAGCCCACCTTCAAAGCTGCCACCCCCAAAAAAACTGCCCTGTCAATGCCCTTTGTCGCCCCACCATTTGCTCCCACTTAGGCCTGACTAGAGTGACCCCTAATCAGCTAGGCTTTGACACGCCATTCTCTGTGCCTCATCTCCCAGCCCTAAATCCCAATATGCCTTTTGGAGCAAGCTACTATCTCCCTTCACCACCAACCACAGGCCTCAACCTTCCATCTATGCTCCTAAATTCCTTCCGGTCAACCTAATCATTCCACTCCCCCTTGCTCTCCAACGGTCCATAGATAAAGGACTAACATCCAAAATCTGTAAATCACACATACACACGGAAACACATCAGTAACCCAACAACAAAGAACAAAGATGGGAAAAGAAGTGAATAGACACTTCACTTCCACAAGGAAGACATACAGATGGCCAAAAAGCAGCAGAAAGAGCATTCATTATCAGGGCCAGAGAGATAGTACAGTGGGTAAAGCACTTGCCTTGCACACCACCAACCCAGGTTCAACCCCAGGCATCCCATATGGTCCCCCTGACCGCCAGGAGTGATTCCCGAGTGCAGAGTCAGGAGTAACCCCTGAACATGGCCAGGTGTGGCCCAAGCCCCCTACCCAAATAAAAACTAAAGAGCATTCATTATTGCTTCATATTTGAAAACACATATCAAAATGACAAGGAGGCATCACCTCACACCAGTGAGAATAAATAAATAAATAAATAAATAAATAAAAACCAGTGGGGCTGGAGAGATAGCACAGTGGTAGGCATTTGCCTTGCACGCAACCAACCCAGAATGGATGGTGGTTCGAATCCCGGCATCCCATATAGTCCCCCGTGCCTGCCAGGAGCCATTTCTGAGCGCTGAGCCCTGAGCGCCCACCGGGTGTGACCCGAAAACCAAAAAAATAAAAAAATAAAAAAAATAAACCAGTGTTGGTATGGGGTATGGTGGGAAAGGAACCAGCCTCTGCAGTCAATGCAAGCCCCTATGGCAAACAACACGGAGATGCTCAAAGGAAGGAGAGTCCCATGATCCAGCAATCCCACCTCGAGGCTCCTCTCATCTATTAGAACAAACCGAACCAAACCTAAGTCACCAAACCCTCTAAGCAGCGAACCTTAATGGCGTTCAAAGCATTCTGGGTCCAAATAACTTTTCCCAGATTCTCATCCAACACACTCTGGAGATGCAGGGACACATCCAAGTTCTTCCAGAACAATACACTCTCGCAGCTCGGCACCCATTCGGGGGCCTGCAATTTCCCCAGCTCGGGTCCCAGAAGACTCAGGAGCCTCCCCCTCTCCCGCTCTCCACAGGTCCTCCAATGCCACTTAGTATCACATTATCCCAAGCAACACCCTCTCTGTCCCCCGTGTGGCCTCCAAATGATACAGCTGGAATCACTTCATTTTACTACAAAATAGCGGTGCCTGCAAACGCTAAATACGCCCAATCAAGGAAGGCAACAGAGGCCAGGCATTCAGACGTGACTTCAAGCCCGACTCTTTTCTTAAGCCATCGCCAGTCTCTCTTCCACACTCTATCATCATACTTTGTCTTGCTAGTTATTTCTGTAATTTTCTGTTTCTCAATTCAACTGTGTGAACCCTTGCAAAGAAACTATTTTTCCTCCACAGAAAGAAAAAAAACCTCAGATGTTTGCTGAACCAAACTAAAGTTTGAATAAAAAAAAAAAAAAAAAGCTGGAGAGATAGCATGGAGGTAAGGTGTTTGCCTTGCATGCAGAAGGACGGAGGTTCGAATCCTGGCAGCCCATATGGTCCCCTGAGCCTGCCAGGAGCGATTTCTGAGCGTAGAGGCAGGAGTGACCCCTGAGCATCGCCAGGCATGACCCAAAATCCAAAAAAAAAAAAAAAAAAAAAGAGGGGGCCGGAGAGATAGCACTGTGGTAGGGCATTTGCCTTGCACATAGCAAACCCAGGATGGTCGATGGTTCGATTCCCAGCATCTCATATGGTCCCCCAGCCTGCCAGGAGCGATTTCTGAGTACAGAACCAGGAATAACCCCTGAGCACTGCTGGGAGTGACCCAAACACCAAAACAACAAGAGGCAATATTGCTAAAAAGGGATTTCAGTGTGCACTGAGAAGGGATGGGTATTGGAAAATTGTATAACTGAAACTCAACTTTATAACTGTGTATCTCGATGATTCAGTTAAAAAGTTAATTTAAAAAAAGAGGGAGCAGAACAATAGTACAGAGACTAGGGTGTTTGCCTTGCATGTGGCCGACCCAAGTGAATAACCAGCGTCCCACATGGTCCCATGAGCCTGCCAGGAGTGATTTCTGAGTGCAGAGCCAAGAATAACCCTGAGCACTGCCTGGTGTGTCGTTCCCCCCCCCCCCCCCCCAATAAAGAGCCACAAAACTAACATGGTTTCTCTGCGGGACAATAAATAAAAGATAGACTGTTGGTAGCATAGGCCCCTCACTCCATGTCAACACTAGTTTTAAGTCCCTGATCACAGCTAGAAATGCTTCAGAGGGGGCCGGAGAGATGGCATGGAGGTAGGGCATTTGCCTTGCATACAGAATGACGGTATCCCATAAGATCCCCCAAACCTGCCAGGAGTGCTTTCTGAGTGTAGAGCCAGGAGTAACCCCTGTGCGCTGCCAGGTGTGACCCAAAAAAACAAAACAAACAAAACTATGGCTGCCTTTCTCACAGACATCAAGAAAAAGTCACACAACCCCCCCCCAAATAAAAACAAATAAAAATAAAAAGGGCCGAAGGGATAGCATGGAGGTAAGGCATTTGCCTTTCATACAGGTCATTGGTTTGAATCCTGGCATCCCATATGGTCCCCCGAGCCTGCCAGGAGCAATTTCTGAGCGTAGAGCCAGGAGTAACCCCGGAGCGCTGCTGGGTATGACCCAAAAACCAAAAACAAAACAAAAAAAAACAGTCACACAGGATAACATCATGTGAATTTCTGACTTGTCAATACAGTGAATTTGACGTATTTATTCCTGCTCACTGTTTCCACCATGGTGTCTAATTTTTTTTTTCCTATTCAGCCCTACTCTGCCATCCCTTGACTTCAAATCTTCATCTTGGCCCAGGGAGACAGCTCAGAGTTACTGCATCCGCAGGTCTGATCCCCAGCACGGCATGGTCCCCAAGAAGCCAGGTGGAGGGCTATCCTGAAACAAGACAACCCGAGTAGCCCCTGGTACCGTGGGGAGTGGCCCCCAGATCAAAGCAAACCAAACTCTTTCCACCTAGTCCTGCAAATTCACTTCCAAAAAGCCCACCTGGTCCAGTTACTCGCTTCACAGCACTGGTCTCCCCAAGCACAAAGAGGTCCAATAGAGCCCTCTGATCCTCGATTCTGCCCCCAACACTGTCATTTCCAAACTAGAATTTTAGGGCCAGCGAGAGCTTGCAAGCCAGGCCTGTGCTTTGCAAGGAGGTAGGGGTTCCAGGGGTGGCACATGGTACTCTGTGCAGCACAGCTAAAGGCGACCCCACCCCAGACCCCAAAGTCAAGAGTGACCCAAAAGCAAAAAAGCACAGGACTTAGAACCAGCCACCACACTATATGACCTCGAGAGCCTCTTCTTCGGAGCTGTTTCTTTTCCTACAAGCAGAAGATGCAACGAATAGTGTTGTGGGAGGATTCCAATGAATTCCACATCACGAACATTGTGCATGTGAAGGGGGGAAATACAATCACGTTGGGACACTTCAATGTGGGGGCTTTGGGGCCGGGGAGATAGCACGGAGGAAGAACGTTGGCCTTGCAGGCAGAAGGACGGCGGTTCGAATCCCATAGGGCATCCCAGAGGGTCCCCCCCTTGAGCCTGCCTGCCAGGCGCGATTTCTGAGTGCAGAGCCTGGAGTAACCCCAGAGTGTTGCCAGGTGTGGTTCCCCCCCCCAAAATTGGGGGCTTTTTATCTTTTGAGGGTGGGCAACCTAGTGCTGTTAGGAGTCAGTTACTCCTGGCTCTGCACTCCAGGAGCCACTGCTGAGTTCCAGGGGCCTCTGGGTGCTGGAGACCCCAGACTGAGTCAGGTGCAAGGCCAGCACCCTGCCAGCGGTACTCTGGCTCCCTGCGGCCCTCAACACTCGAGCCTCGGGCACGACCCTCCTCCGCCTGCCGTCGTCCAGGGCCTCTCGGCAGAAGCCAGGCGGTGCGTGCATCCTCCTGCCTCGCGCCCGGGCTGGGGGTCAAGGTCCTCCGCAGCTGGCGCCGACGCTGCAGCCCGGAGCGGGGCCTGGCGGGCCGGCGGGGCCACGGCGAGCTCGCGCGGCAGCAGGCCTGAGGACGGCCCCGGGGCAGGGGTCGCCGCCCCGCTCGCGGCCCTGCGGACGAGCCTCACCTCCTGCACCTTCAGCTCGTCCAGAGTCGGCAGCTCCACGATGCCCGGCATGGTGGCGCAGCCCCGACCCCGCCGCGAGGTGCCCTCGGCCGCGACGCCGCGTCTCCTTGAACTCCCCTTACGGGCGGCCGGGCGGAAGAGCGACGCCGGGGCGCCCTGCGCAGGCGCGGGCCGAGCTGCGCGTGCGTGGTCCTGACTACGCGCGCGCGCGTCGGACTACGCACGCGCGGCTCAGCGGTCTGTCGCGGGGCATGCGCGGAGGTTTCGGGCACTTCCGCCCGGCGCAGGGCAGAGTTTCACTTGGGCCCGCCCCCACGGCCCTTGGTTGCCGTGGTGACGGGGGAAGCCCAACGCAGAGCCCCGCAGAGCAGCATGCAGTACACAGGGAGCCAGTACCTGGGGGAATACGTCCATGGGAGGTAGGTAGCATTGGACCCAGCTGAACAGGCTATGCCTGGAGAAGGAAGACCGAACGTCTGTCCCTTTGCCTCTTGCAAGGACCTCGGGCCTGCCACTCACTCTCCCAAATTTGGCCTCCTTCAACCTGGGTGACTGGCAGACCGAATTAGGGTTTGTTTTGCAAGGATCCAGATCCCCCACCCCACCCCAACCCACCCTGTAAGTCCATGAGAAGGAACCCTAAACTGAGAGGAGCCCAAAGCCTAGGCAAGTGGACTTTCCACTCCTAGCTGAAGCAAAGAAAGAGTTCAAATAAAACCAGATAAAATAAAAGCAAAGTTGGTGCCCTCCAGGAATCAGGAACTAGGGGTTGAGTGAGCTAGGGTTGTTCTATCTGAAAAGGCTCCCCTGACAGCCCAAGTTGGAATCAGAGAAACCCTGGAGAGCCAGGGTTTGAGTCAGAGTATTCCCTAGACAACCGAAGTTGAGCCAGAAAAATGTGATGAATTAAGACATGTATACAATGAAATGATTGGACTGTTACTGCTTGTGATTTCTATATAAACTGCTTGAAGATTTGCTCCGAGTCCTTGCCAAGACACCATAGTTGGATGAGGCTCGAACCTCGGTTCACGGAATAAACTCCCTTTTGCACCTTGCGTTATCAGAGATGGTCTTTGTGTGTGTGTGTGTGTGTGTGTGTGTGTGTGTGTGTGTGTGTGTGTGTGTGTGTGTGTGTGGTTTTTGGGTCACACCCGGCAGTGCTCAGGGGTTATTCCTGGCTCCAGGCTCAGAAATTGCTCCTGGCAGGCACGGGGGACCATATGGGACGCCGTATGGGAAGCCGGGATTCGAACCGATGACCTCCTGCATGAAAGGCAAACGCCTTACCTCCATGCTATCTCTCCGGCCCCCAGAGGTGGTCTTGGACTCTCCGCGCCAACATGGATATCAACTCGAACCCTAACAGTTTGTTTGCTGGATGGGGCAGGGAGACATGCCTGCCTGCTCGACAGTCATTCCTGGCCTTGTTGGAAGACCATCTGTGGTGCCTGAGACTGAACCCAGGCATCCTACCTGGGTGCAAAGCGTGTACCCAGCTCTTCATCTCTAGCCCCAGGGAGAATGGTTGCTTTTTATTTTGTGTGTGTGTGTGTGTGTGTGTGTGTGTGTGTGTGTGGTTTTTGGGTCGTACCTGGCAGTGCTCAGGGGTTATTCCTGGTTCCAGGCTCAGAAATTGCTCCTGGCAGGCACGGGGGACCATATGGGACGCCGTATGGGATGCCGGGATTCAAACCGATGACCTTCTGCATGAAAGGCAAACGCCTTACCTCCATACTATCTCTCTGGCCCCTGCTTTTGATTTTTTACTCTTAAGGAAAATGGATATCCAGAGAAGTGAAGCAAAGTGCTCAAGGTGGTTACCTGTCAAGTCACCTGCCTAGCTGAGATGCCATCATTCCCTATAGATTGTATGTATTTGTTTGTTACCTGCCAGTTTCAGATGTGGAAGTATAAATGTGGCACTTACTGTCTGACAGCTGTATTGCCAATGAATAAACCGAACATTTCAGACAGTGATTTTCCTGAATCCCCCCCAACTCAAAACAACCCTATGGGGTAAATTATCACATCTCCATTTTACAGATAGGAAAAATGAAGCCCAGAGTATTTGCAGAACTTGCCCAAAGTGACCTAGTTAACACTTTGCAAGTGAGAGATTTAAATGTAGGTCTACCTCTATAGCCCATGTGCTTTCCCATACAGGGATGCTCCTGAGTCCATATATTCCATATTCCATTGGGAGAGCCTCTGAGAGCTTTGTGGAGGAGATAATGCTAGGTAGAGAATCCAAGTGAAGAATGTTTCCAGGAAGGACAAGCAGATGTACAATAATTTAAAGGGCTATATAGATGAGACCTGGTGGGGTGGGGGGAAGGGGAAGGAGGGAGAGAGGGGGAAGAGAGAGAGAAAGAGAGAGAGAGAGAGAGAGAGAGAGAGAGAGAGAGAGAGAGAGAGAGAGAGAGAGAGAGAGAGAAGAGGTTAAGGCACTTACCTTGCATGAGGCTAACTTCAGTGAATTCCTGACACCGCATAGAGTACTCTAAGTTCTACCAGGGATCACTCCAGGAATAGCCCCTGAGCACTGCAGGATGTGCCCCCACCCTTCTTGCCCATTAAAGGCTTCTGGAAAGGGCAGGCAATTCTGTTTGACTGGGAGAAGACTAGGGATGGAAACAGAAAAGGTGGTTGGTTCTTGGGCATAAAGAGATGTGAGGGGAACAGACACTGGATACTATTAGGAGGGCCAAACTTGAAGATAATTTCTACAAATTAATAAGAGAATGAATTAGGAGCCAGGAGTGTGGTTTAGTGGCAGAACACCACATGACTTTTGTCATGACCTGGGTTTGATCCCTACCACTGGGTGTAGCTCACCCCCCCAAAAAATGATTAGCTGCAGACTGTGCATAGAGTAACAGATGTAATTTCAAACAAAAGGGTAAAAAAAGATGTCTGGGCCTGAGAGATAGAGCCTCTGACCACAGTTTAAATACCACCACCAACACATAGGGTTCCCTGAGTACCACCAGGGGTCACTCCTAGGCATAGATCCAGGAATAGCCCCAAAAGCTACACTAGGTATAGCTCAAACCCTCTCACCACCCCAAAAATCAAGTTGAGAGAGGTGTTGAAGTTTGGCCAAGGCCACAGAGAGGTGGGGCCTGGCCTAGATACAGGTGGGTATGACTCAGAAATCATCCAAAACATTCAGCAGAATAAATAAAATAAATAAATAAAACACTCAGCAAACATTGACCAAATCTATATAAATGCCTAGGTAGAAAGACATTGACCCAATCTAGTGGGTAAGGAATGAGGCATATTTCTTTTAAATTATTGTTTTGGTTTAGGGGCCACCCCCAGTGGTGGTCATGGCTCTGCTCAGGGATCATTTCTAGCAGTGCTTGTTGAGCTGCTTCTTCATGAATGATGTGGCTGAGATGAACTGAGATAATGTCTAACAATTTTTAGAATAAAGGGGTTGACTTATAACCAGTGCTTAAGAAATATGCTCTCAAGTTGGAGAGCCTTGCATGTGGCCAAACCCAGTTTTATCTTTGGTACCATATGGTCCTCTGAGCATTATAGGGTAAAGAGCAGGAGGCTCCCAAGCACCACCATGTGCAGCCTTTTGAGCCACAAGGTGACTAGGGAATCCCTAGTTCGTGTTAGGGAATCCCTAACACTATAGGGCCCAAGCAGCATAGCCAACTTGGACCCTTGCACTGAATTTTTGGGGTTGCAGAGGAGGGTTTTGGTTTGTGAAGGAGAGGTAATGCACCCAATGGTGCTCAGGATTTACTCCTGGCTCTAACTCCAGTTCAGCTTCATGAAAAGCAAGCTGTACTGTCTCTCCAAGCTCCTCAAGCCCTCACATTGAACCTCCCACCCACTTAGCCAAGAATTGCGAACAGGAGCCCCCAGGTCTCTTGAGAGACCCCCCCCCAAATTCATAAGTAAAACAAAATAAATTTTACACTTCCAATTAGCCCACATGTGTTAGGTGCAGAGTGGCTGTTGTGGGGGACAGAGAGGACAAAGACCAGATAGACGCCTGATAGACAAGGCCATTACTTCTGCCCAGTGGAGGCCACTATAGAGTTTTGGGAAGAACCCCTTGACTCTGGACCTGAAAAGAGGTGGAGTAGGGGGCAGTGTAAGTGCCAGGACAGCTGCTGGCTGAGAGGAAGGACTAAGTTCTAGCCCTTCCCTTCATACTCCTGCTGTCTTTGGAGGGAAGTGAACCAAATGCTGGCTTGGTGTGGAACAATGCTGGGAAGCAAAACTGAGTCCTTCCCCAGCTACACCATTCCTTCCCCAGCACCTGCTCCCTCAGATCCTCCAATTACCACATGGGACTCAGCGATGCCCCCTCTTGCTTACAGGATGGAGGGCAAGGCCGAATACATCCTCCCCACTGAAACGAGATACATTGGGGACATGAAGGATGGCATGTTCCACGGTGAAGGGACGCTGTACTTCCCCAATGGGAGTCGATTCGATGCCACCTGGGAGAACGGACTGGCCATCAAGGTGAACAGCTAGGCAGTGCCTGCAGAGGGGACACTCCTGCCCTCCCTGGTTGGTGGCCTCCCCCTGTCCATGCCCCATCTCTCTTTCTCAAAATCTCTCCAGGCTTGGGATTTCTCTGCCTCCACATCCAGAAGAGCCCTAGTATGTCCCCGATTAACCTCAGTTTATTTTTGTGCACTAACTGTGTGGCTGTGGGTTCAACCGTGTTCCTTTCTGGCATTTGTGGTCCTTGTCTCTGAACCGGGACCAGTGGATTAGTTTCCCATTGTGGCTGTAAACTAAGAACATGATCCACTCAGTGCCTTAAAACATGAGAAGCAGGGACCGGAGAGATAGCACAGCCAATTCAGAAAGGACAGTGATTCGAATGCGGTATCCCATATGGTCCCTCAAGCCTGCCAGGAGCGATTTCTGAGCGCAGAGCCAGGAGTGACACCTGAGCATCGCCGGTGTGACCCCAAAACCAAAAAACAACAAAACATCAGAAGCTAGAGCCAGAGTGATGGATAGCACAGCAGGTAGGTCACTTGCTTTGTATGAGTCTGACCTAGGCTCAATCCCTGGCATTCCAAATGGTCCCTCAGTCGTCTCTAGGAATAATTTCTGAGTGCAGAGCCGGGAGTAACCCCTGAGCATTGCTGCGTGAGGCCCAAAATAAAAACAAATAAAATCAGAAGTTTCTGCAAGTCAGAAGTCTAAAATAGACTCACTCTCTGCCTGCATTCCAGGGCTCCAGAAAGATCCAGGTTCCTTTCTGGCTGCTAGAAGTTGCCTGTATTCCTTGGCCTATGGCTATGCATCATCCTGGTCTTCTCATCAACTCATGGGCTCTCCTTCTGCTTTTATTATCATCTTCTCTTTCTCTGACTCACCCCTCTCTCTTAGAAAGATTTGGATTGCATTGGTCCCCCTGTTAACTTCATCCCCCATTCTTCCTGTGTAACCTTACCTGATGGTAAGACATGCCTATTTCTGGGAGGGATCTTTGGTAGGTAACAAAAAGATTGCCTCAGCGGCAGGAAGGGAATTGAGGATTGAGAGAGATTCAGCGAGAGAGAAGGAATAGGAGAGCTGACAGGATGGAGGGAGAAGAAACATGTTGAATGCATGGGTAATAATGGAGCTTGCTTGAAGGTTATGATAGAAGCCACACGTGGTGGCTAGGGCCTGAATAAAGCTAAAGTCTCCTGAAACAATCTCCTGATTGCTGTGAGTCTTTTTCTCGAGGCTACCCTGAACCCTCAGGTGCTCAGGTTGGAGGGAGTTGGAGATGCGTGGCCTGGGCCGGCAGAGAAAGGCCTCACCCTCCATCCATCTCACCGTCATCCACTTCCATCCAGTACTCCATAATTAATCTGTTTTACTACACCCCCCTGGAGAATCTAGGATCATTTTCCCCCCTCCAGACCCTTAAGTTCCTCACATCTGCAAATCTCTTCCATCATAGTAGGCGGTATACTTAACAGGGTCCAGGTTCCAGGAATTCAATGGGATTCCTTAGAAAGACTGGGGGTAGGGCACAATCCAGCCACCTACAGTAGCACTAGGCACCTCCCTTGCAGTTATTTAGAAGTGAGCCGTTTACGTTGGGGCCATACCCAGCACCTGGCCAGCAGGAGCTGCTGAGAACACGCTAGCTGCTACTGCCATCCCTATTAAACAGCCAATCTGATCACAATCCCTCACTTTCTTGGCTTTGTGTGGGCTGTGAGTACAGCTCAAGGATCAGTATGTAAAAATAGGGATGCTCTTTTTCTCTGGGGAGTGATCAGTAACTCAGGAAGAACGTGCAGGCGCAGCCAGCTCCTGACCTGAGGAAGGTGAAGAGCTGCTCCTTGTTTTAGAGAGCTTGGAGAAGGAAAAGAAGCTCCAGGAAAAGGATGTGACTTGCCCAAGGTCGCATAAGGAAGGAGTATGTGGAATTTCCACCCATGTTTCCGGGTGCCCAGGCCAGTGTGAAGGCTGCTTCCTGAGACTTCCTTCGTCACCAAGGCAGCATAGGCAGGCTGTGTTTGGACAAAAGCCCTCGACCTTTTTAGCTTTGATAATAATCAAAGTCATAAAAACTTTATTTTTGTTGTTGTTGGGGGAGAGGCACATCTGGTGGTGTTCGGGGCTTACTCCTGGCTCTGCACTCAGGGATGACACCTAGCACAGCTCTGGAAACCATATGGGATGCTGGGGGTTGAGGCAAGTGCCTTCCCTGATGTGCCATCTTGCTGGCCTCCAATTTGCCATTATTTCTCAAGTGCTTAGAAACAGGTGCTGAATAACTCTCCATCATAGTTCTAATCTTCCAGAGGGCAGGCCAGTCAGGCCATCTGCCTAAGGCCCCCCAGTGCCAGCCACAGAGCTCAGCCCTCAGCGTCCCGTCCTCCTCAGAGCTGTGTTATTGGGTGAGAGGTCACTTCCTCTCCCTCAGAGAGAACCACCCTTCCCCTAGATGTCTGGCCTTGGCAAAGGGACATTCTTGGCGACCTAGACAAACTTGCCTATGGCCTGTGTCGCAGGGCACCTACACCTTCGAGGATGGCCTGCAGTATGAGGACAAGTTCTGGCATTACTGTGACGGCTACGATCGGAGATTTTACACCGAGATCTGCAACGGTCTGAAGCCAGCAGGTACCAGGCTCTGCCTGTCTCATTACCCCCACAATCACTGGGTGGTTAATAGATAGGAGGGAAGGGCTATGACCATGGCACCAACTCAGGGTTTCAGCAGGGACTGCAGAAGGCAAAGGAGCCACTTTCTGGAGCCAGAATGACTACATCTTAAATCTCAGCTCCACTACCCTGGTTCAGAACCAGGCACTGCAGGGCCTTGACCTCTCTGTGCCTCAGTTTCTCCCCAACACAATGGCAACAGCCCCTCTATATGGAGAGTTAGTTGGGTTTGAGCTTTGGTGGGAAGTTATTACTTTTCTTTTTGGGCCACACTCTGTGGTGCTTACAGCTTAATCTTGACTCTGCACTCAATAATTACTCCTGGTAGTCACGGGGAATTTATATGGGATACTGGGGGTTGAACCTGGGTAGGCTACTTGCCTTCCCCACTGTACTCTCTCTCTGGGCCCATTGGCACTCTTAATAATCCTGACTATCCTTTCAAGGTATCTGTCAACTCACCAACATGGACCCACCCAGAAAGGTGCCTCTAGGCCATTACGACTGTGGAGATGGTTTCTATGACCCCAAAACGAGAATCGTCAGAGATTACCAGAATCGCTTTCTGAGAAATGCAGGTATGAGTCCTCCGAGTTCTGTGGCACATGTTTTCTCTTTTCTCATCCTCACACATGTGTCTCTATGCACATGTATGTATATTGGGGACATGTATTTTAGGAGAAAGCAGATATATGGCTAAAAAGATAAACATGAATTACCTGAGGGGCCGGAGAGATAATATTACTGTAGAGCATTTGCCTTGCACACAGCAGACCCTGGATGGATGGTGATTCGAATCCCGGCATCCCATATGGTCCCCCTAGCCTGCCAGGGCCAATTTCTGAGCGCAGATCTGGGAGTAACCCCTGAGCACAGCTGGGTGAGACCCAACAAAACAAACAAAACAAAACAAAACAAAACATGAATTACCTGAATGTTTTGCTCTTTGGAATTCCCCTTATGGAAAAACCTATACCTGGCAGGCAAATTTATAGCAGGGGTGGCGAACAAGTTCGACACAAAGAGCCAAAATTTTAAACTGTGAGAGTCAGAGAGCCACACCACACAGTGACCTGCCAAAACAGACAAACACTCACACAAAAGCATATAATTTTAACAATAATATATTAAATACATATTGCACATTGCCATTTTGAGTGGGGGTCAAAATCCTGTTCACCACCCTTGACTTATAGAATGAGATAAAGGACTTTAAGGTCAGCCTGTGACCACTGAATGTGGGACTGTAGGAGGAAAGTGCTGAGTTCTTCCTGCTCCTTTCCACTAGTTATTTTTGTTTGTGTGTTTTTTGTTTTTTGCCTCACACCTGACTGTGTTTAGGACTTATTCCTGGTTTTGAGCTCGAAGATACTCCTGGCAGGCTCAGGGGAACAGATAGGATTTAGGGATTGAAACCAGGTTAGCTTCATGCAAAACAAGCACTCCACCTCCTCAAGGGCTCCTTTTTGCTCTTTTGTTTTGGGCCGCATTCCACACTTGGTAGCACTGAGGGGTAAATCCTGGCTCTGCACTGATTCCTGGCAGGCTCATTAGACCATAAGGGATGCTGGGGATCAAGCCCGGGTAGCCCACGTGCAAGGCAAATGCCCTGCCCTCTCTGCTATCACTCCAGCCCCACTCAACAACTGCTTAGTGAACACTTGAACACAGAGTAAGGCACTGGGCTTGATACCAGCGATCAGAGGTGGCCAAAGTTACACATGAACCTTCTTTCTGTGGAGTTCTACTTTTACAGTAAGTGATACTGGAAGCTCATGTACTTGTGGAAAGGAAATGTGGCTTTAGACCAGGGCAGGCAGGATGGAAGTGGGGGGGGGGGTCCCAGCATAGTGGGAGGGCTGCTGAAGTGTAAAATAAGAATATAAAATAATCCAAGAGTTGGGTGAAGCCACCCAGGCTCCATGTTTCTGACCCCTCAGGCGGACGGATCTGATGAAGCAGGGTAATAGAGGCAGAGAAATGTACACAGCAGTCAGAAAAGATATTCCTCGTTGTCAGCTTGCTTGCTTCCTCGAGGCTTTTTTCTATGCCATGTGCTGCCTACGCGCCATGTGTTTTATTCCCTCTCCTGCCCCATGCTTCCATTCTCTAGCCCCAAAGCCAGACTCTTGATTATCCAGAATAAAGGTGGTCCAGGTGTGTTTTTTACATACCAAAAGGAGAGATTAGGGAAACAGGAAGTTGGGGAAAGGGTCCCACTGAGGGAGTACAGAGAAGCGGCATCTCATTGAGAACCGAATCCCAGCAAAGGAGCAACAGGAGCCAAGGAGATGGTTCGGAGAGAGATTAGTCAGCAGCCCTCCCCTTATTGCTCAGCGTCCTCACATCCTCTGTCCTCCGATCACATACGTGCTTTTCTGTAGGCCACATTGCAGCTGTCGCTTGCTCCTGTCCCAGAGTGGAGAAATAAAGAAGGAAGCTCATTCCTTCCTGCCCCTCAGAGGACAGGGCTTTGAGAGCCACAGAAACCTCTTGCAGGTCCCAATTTCCAAAGCCTGACTCATGCACACACAGGAGGGTTTTGACTGAACACCCACCATACGGCAGAGATTGGCCACCCCCAAAAGAAAAATGCACCCTTAGAACCCCAAGTACAAGCCCCACTGAATGATGCAAATCTACACCCACAAGGGTCTTCTGTATGGTCACCCACCAGCCAGCCGACTGCCAGGCTGGCCACAATGAGGCAGTACCACCACGATCCCCTCTTGCTGTGCCCCAGTGTGTGACCTCCCCAGCTCAGAGCCACCCAGGAGGCCCCGGACCGGACTCCCTAGAAGTGGCGGTTCTCCTGCTGTGTTTACTCTGGACTGGCCTTTCTCTGACTGTCACCCACCCAGGGACACGGCATAGGGCCAGCTGTCCTGCAACCTCAGGATGCCAGCAGGAAAGCACTGTTTGTGGGGGCAGATTGGAATGCAGGGGGGGAAAGAGACGGTGGCCCGGAGGCTGGGTCAGTCCCTGGCGGGAGAGGTGAGTCAAGGTTAATGACTAGGTGGCCGGGGACAGACAGTCCCTGTTAGTGGTTTGCAGGACCCTCTGCACTTGATCTGTCCTATAATATCGGGCCCAAAATACCGCTTGGCACCCCTTCTCCTCCATCATAGCCTCTTAAGGATGGAAGAACGCTAGACATTATCCAGCCCGACTCCCTCATTTGACTGATGAAGAGAAAGGGAACCCAGAGAGGGAAAGAGGCTCAGGCCCAGGTCAGCCAGCCAGCCGGCAGCCAGCCTGAGAGCGGGAGTCTTTCTGTACCCCTCATCCTCTCACCTTCCCCTCTGCAGCCTCTTTTCTCATGAGAACCAGAGACACCGCTCTAAGTGCTGTGCCACCTGCCAGAAACCTGCCTTGGCTCCCTTCTCCGTCCTCGGAACTGCCATATTCCCTGCAGGAACAGCCACTGCAGTCTGTGCCACTCTCCTGCCAGCCCACCCCTGAGTCTGTGCTTTCCCCCTTTCATTCCCTCTTGACTGTTTTGTAAGGAGGCCAGAAGCTACGGGTGACTGAGGCAGGATTCTACAGGCAACTATCGACCTTGGCTGTAGTGTCGTCTGGGGCACTCTGGGGCAGGAGTAGGCTGGCTGGTGGGCGACCACACAGACCCTTTTGGGGTAGATTTACTCCCTTCAGCTGGCTTGTGAGACTTGGCATTCTAAGGACGCATGCATTTCTTCTTGGGGGGTGGCCGATCTCTGCTGGGTCAAAACCCTCCTCCAGTGCATGCATGAAAATTTTAAGCTTTGGAAATTGGGACATGCAAGAGGTTTCCGTGGCTCTCGCAGCTTTGTACTCTGGAGGGCAGGAAGGAATGAGTTTCCTTCTTTATTACTGTGGGGGTGTGCATGTACAATGGGATTTTGGGACTTTACTCTCAGTTCTGTGCAAGGTGGACACTGAAACTTAGGGATATAGTCCAGCCTCCCACAGGCAAAGCCTGAACTTAGCTCTTTGACGTTTCTCCTGCCTGCCCACTCCTCTGCCCCTTCTTTTTGGCAGTGCCCACAGTCTAACACAGTGTCAAACAGTTTTGCTCACAACTCTTTGTTTGTTTGTTTGTTTGTTTGGGGGGCCACTCTGGGCAGTGCTCAGGGGTTGCTTTCTTTGTACACAGGAATAGTGAGTTCTGGTATGCTTAAGGGGCCATAGGATCCTGGGGAATGAACTTGGGTCAGCTGCAAGCAAGGCAAACATTACCTACTATCTATTACTCCAGCCCCTCTACCCCCCCTTTTTTTTTTTTGGTTTTTGGGCCGCACTTGGCGATGCTCAGGGGTTACTTCTGGCTATGCACTCAGAAATCGCTCCTGGCTTGGGGGACCATATGGAATGCTGGGGACCGAAGCCAGGTCCATTCTGGGGCGGCCTCACTCTTTTTCTTTCTTTCTTTTTTTAATCAAGCAGCTGAGTCTGGCTTGAGTCCAGTGGTTGGCAGTCATGCTTTCTGGTCTACAAAGGTCACAGAGGTCTGGCTGCAGGGTCACGCAAACTTCTGGGTGCTTGAGCAGAGGAAGGCTCCAGGGTGGCCCATGATTGGCTCTGTTAGGTCTGGCTATGTCTTGGTGTGTGTACGGGGAGGGGTTGTCTTGAAAATGAAATGCTGCTGAATGGAGGAAAGGGACAGTGTGCAGACTATTGGTGATGGCCCCTCCTGTCCCTACCACTCTGTCTAACCGATGTCCGATGTCCATTGCATCTGTTCTGGCTGATGAAGTTCCACAGCCCAAGGTGCCTTCCTTCCACTCCAGCTCTGCCTGTTCCCAACACTTAGCACATAGCACAAGGGCCCCCCAACTCCCGAAGAATGGCGGATGGTTCCCCTCCAAATTCATCTGCCACTCAGGGTCCCAGAGCTGGGACAGGCACAATGGACTGTGGGCACCAGGCTTACTCTCCTCACCTTCCCAAATGCATCCTTTTGGAGAGCCACATAGTCTCAGACAGACCGTACTCCCAGGCTGGGGGGTGATGAAGGAGGTCCCCACCACCCCCCTTGTCAGCTTTGTGCACAAGTGTATTCATTCTCCTCTTCTGTTCCCTCCTTCCTAGACCGATGGTGTTACCTCCTTCCCCAGGCTCCCTAAACACCTTTCCTGGAGCCCAGCAGGAGCCCAGCCATATTCCTAAATGGATGGAAAAGGTTCCCACCTTTTTTTTAGCACCAAGACAAAAACTCAGCAGTACCCAGAGTGAGATGATACCTTATTTGAAAAATGGGGGGCTTAATTCTCTGTGGGCCAATAAGGACCCTCAGGAAGGTATTTGGGATAATTGCCTTTAATAGGGTGGGAAATTGGGAGATTAGCTCTCACCCTTCCCTCCCCCAGCCCCCTTTCATCCCTGGGGAGCCCGGAGAGAGGCAGAAGCTGGGCCCAGGGAGCAGTTTGTATTTCTTCCCGGAGCTGTTACTTGCCTCAAAGCTTCTAGTCGGAGCCATTTGCAAAATAACTGCGCCCCTCGCTAATTCTTCCTCCCTCCCCGCAATTAATGACACCCAGGCAAGTGTCTTCAATGAAAGGCGCGTTATTAATATTCAAAGGAAAAAAGAAACCCTCGTAACCATTTTAATATATACAACTAACAATGAACTAAATTTGCTTTGTGGAAGACAGAGAGGGAGCATCCCAAATTAGTCGACGGAAAAGCGGAGATTCTTTCCCCCCAAAGGTCTCGGAACCATCCAGAAAGAATATCCTGATCATCAGAAACGCCGTCAAGATTCCCGCCAACATTATCCCCTTTGTTGTCTCAAACGTCAAATCAAGCACATCTGGCAAATGTCCTCGAGCTCACAAATCTCAAACAGCACATAATTCTCAACGGTTAAAGAGATAACGCGCTGCTCTTCAAAATAGCACCAACTTTCCTTCAATCAGAAACAATGGCCGGGCTTCTCAAAAATGTCACATCCCGGGGATTATTTGCAGAGAGAGCCCCACGGAGTGGAAACCTGTGGGCTCCGGCAGAATTTTAAATCCGGGCCAAAACCTGCCGAAAGGAACAGAGGTTTCTCCAGACAATTGGGAGAAGGGGAGACCATGAGGTGGGGCTGGAGAGGGAGAGGAAGAGGGATGCACCCCCCACGAAGTGACCTGCCGACTGGGTGGGTGGCAGCCAGATTGAGGCTTCGGAGAATGAGGCTGCAGAAAATAACGAAGCAAGAGCAGGTACCGGATACTCCATGAAGAAGGAGGCTTCCCGGGAGCCCAGCTAGACGAGGAAGGAACCTGAGGCTCTGGGTGGTTGTGCTTTTGTAGAGGAAGAAAACAGGGCAGGAACCTGGGGCTTTTCGGGGCTCATCTGTCCCAGGAGGTTGACCTCCGTCTAAGATCCGCTATCCACAGAGTCATATCTGTGTGCCTACCTGCTAGTACCATCCTCCAGAAAGAACCCAGCCCAGGCCTTGAGAGGGGGCCTGTCCCCAGTCAGAGGTGCAAGGCAGTGCCAACAGCATGGGTTTAAGGTTCAGGCTCAGTGCAAAGCACCGCCTGAGTTTCTTTTTGTCTTCTGTCTGATCCCCTCAGTTGTCTTTATTATTCCCACTTAAGAGATGAGGAAACCCAGGGTCAGAGCAACATGCAATGGGAAGGGCATTTGGCTTGCCCACCACGGCTGAACCGGGTTGGATTCCCAGCATTCTATATGGTCCCCCCACTCCAGCCCAGTGAGTCCTGAGCGCAGGGCCAGGAGCAGTCCTTGAGCGCTGCGGGTGTGGCCCCCAAACAAAACAAAAGCATGAGGAAATGGGGAGGTGAAAGGCTTGACCCTAAGGGACACCGAGAATGCTGCCCTGGACCAACCCAGATCCCGCTGACTCGGCGAGAGGTAATAGTAGAGAAAGTTGGTTCGAAGAGTTAGGAAGAAGCCAGAGTGTGTGGGGAGCGAAGGGGGCCCAGACACGGGGCATCCATTCCTGAGGAGCGAGAGAGAAAGTTTTCAGCTCCTCGAGTCCAAGGTCAGTGCTCTGGAAACCAGCGCCTTCGCCCAGAGGGCGCGGGTCTGAGGGAGCCAGGGCTGGACCCCCATTGCCCATGGCTGCCAGGCCTCCTTCCTGGCCAGCCAGGCTGCAGTCTGCCTCCCCAGCCCCTCCACAATGGCTTCTGGGGAATGGCCCAGCCCCACTCCTCCCTCCTGTGTGTCTGTGCCAGACAAAAGGCAATTTACCCAAATGTTATAATCACCTGGAGGCTGGCACGCGGGTCATCCCTGCTTCTCTGTGGGTATTGTTCGGGGAGCCTTTATGAAGGCTCTGTGGGGGCACGGTGTCACGTTGGTACGTGCCAGAGAAAATGCCCGCACAGCTTCCACCCCGCCGGCTGCCTGGGGCATGGGCTGCCAGCACGGGGTAAGGGAAACGAGGGAGGGGGAACAGGGCCCCCCAGCTGGAAATTGCAAGGGTTGGACCATTCTCAAAGCAGAAGCTCTCTTGGCTCTTGGTGGGTTCTGCTCAGGAAGGGTGGAAGGGGGCTTAGAGTCGGGGTGTCTGGCTCCAGAGGTCATGCTTTGTGCTGGCACATTCTCGAGCAGAGCAGAGCTACGGCCCCAGAGAAACAGGCTGGAGCCCTCCGAACTGTGTCCCAGGGCCAAGCCACCACCCCTCCTCTATCCATGGCCCCATCCAAATCTCAGCTCCCTTTCCATCCTCTACCCCACCCCAAAGGCCCTGGAATTCCCTTGGGCTGCCTGGGTGAGTCCCCCTGGGCCAGCATCCTGGAAGAAGCCAGGCTGGAGCCCACGGGGCTGGTGCTTCCTCGGTCCTTCCAGTCTCTGGCACTCGAGGCCCAGGAGAGGAAGATGTGGCTGCCTGCGGGCAGAACTGGAGGCCCACCTGCCCTCAGATGCCAGCTGGAGGAGCTGGAGCAAGTTGCCTCACACCTTGGCACCTTGGTCCCCTCCCCTGAAAGATTGGGTTTCCTCGAGGGTCAGAATGATAGCACAGTGGCTGGGGCGCTTGCCTTGTGCACTGCTAACTGACTCAGGTTCAGTTCTCAGCACCTCCTAGAGTCCCCCCAACTCTGCCAGGAATGACCCCTGTGTGCAGAGCCAGGAGTAAGGCCTGAGCACTGTGGAGTGTAGCCCAAAACAAAACAAAAATAATTTTGGGGGCCAAAGGTATAGTAGAGTAATAGAGTGTTTATCCGACTTGTGATCAGCCTGGGTTCGATCCCTGACATCCCATATGGTCTCTTGAGCACCACCAGGAATGATCTCTTAGTGCAGAGCCAGGAGGATGCCCCGAGCATGGCAGGGTGTGGCTCCAAAGGAAAACAAGAAAAGAAAACAAATAGCGCTTCCTCGGAGGGTTGGGAGAATTGGGTGCTGTTACTGTGGTCTGTGGGCTAACAAGGCCAGGACGATCTGGACTGTGACTGTTTGCATCCATGCCTGTCCTTTGTCACAGTGGTGATGGGGCCCCTGCATTGTAGGGGCTGGCGGAGAGTGGGGGCCTCCTTGACTGTGGCCCCAGGGAGGAGCCAGTGTCAGCTTGACAAACTGTCCTCTGCCCTCTGCCCTTCTCCTTATTGTTTCTTTGGAGGAGGGATGTGGTGTAGGAGGATGCTTAGGGGCCATTTCCTGGCAGTGCTTGGGAGAAACATGGTGCAGGGGACTGAACCATTAACCTCTTACGGCACAGCACAGGCACCAGCCCTTGGGCTCATCACCTCCTGCTCCTTCCTCCCTGCTTCTGGTGCTGAGTTCAAGGCTATACCACAGGACCATCCAACCACATCCCTAGGCAGCCCCAGTGCCCGGGATTGCATGGTTCTGGATCTGCCTCATGGTCCACCTTGTTTGTTAGCTCCCTAGAGCCTCTGAAGACCTCCCCAGCATCAGACCTTCTCAGAGGCTTTGCAGATACCCAGGAGGGGGTGGTCTTGCCTGGGGCTGGGCTCCAGGGCCGCCCCCTATCACCCAGCACCAGGGGTCCTCAAACTTTTTAAACAGGGGGCCAGTTCACTGTTCCTCAGACCATTGGAGGGTCTGACTCTAGTAAAAACAAAACTTATGAATGAATTCTTATGCACACTGCATAGATCTTATTTTGCAACGAAGAAACAAAACAGATACTAATACAATATGTGGCCAGCACAATGGGACCCGAGGCTGGGGGTTCCTGCACAAAAGCCCTCCGTAATGCCCAGGAGACTGTCGTGCTGCAGATGACGCAAAGCATCACCAAGTATGAGGATCAGGAAGAGAGGTCAACCTCAGCCTAGATTTCTAGTGCCCTGATATTCATGTGGAATTGAAAGCATCCTTTTTGTTCTTTCTCCCAAATACCTGGGGATAATAACCTCTGGGTTGCTGGGACCAAACGTGAGAGGACAGTGTCAGGGAGTGTGGACCCAGAGGAGATATAAGTGGCATGAAGGTGGCATTGGAGTAGGTCTGAGATGGAGGGTGGATGTGGGAACTGGGGAGAGAGCCCCACAGGAGGTACATTGGCAGCACATGTGAGGCCCCAAGTTCAACTCTCATCTCTCTGGGCAGCACCCAGATATGGATCAAGTGATTCCCTCCCCCCCAAGCAGTGCTTGGCTGGAATTGGGGAGAAGAGGAGGAGGCTACTGCCTGGAGAAAAGGTCCAGAGACACACAGAGGAGCCACAGTGGATCCATCCTGAGGCCCCCTGGTGTGTTAGAGAAGGGAAGAGGAGTCGAGAGAGGACCCGTCAGGACTTCAGATGGACAGACCAGGCTTCAAAGGGTGTGTAGGAGAGCGCTTGAACTGGGTGTTCCAGGCAGAGGGGCCTGGGCTGGGCAGAAGAGAACTTTGCACAACAGCCAAAGAACATGGGACTCAAGGCAGCTGTGACAGCTGCTAAATGGTTCTTCAGGAAAAGTGCTATGGCAACGGCTGAAGTGACACACTTGACTTTTTTTTTTTTTTTTTTTTTTGGTTTTTGGGCCACACCCAGCGGTGCTCAGGGGTTACTCCTGGCTGTCTGCTCAGAAATAGCTCCTGGCAGGCACGGGGGACCCTATGGGACACCGGGATTCGAACCAACCACCTTTGGTCCTGGATCGGGTGCTTGCAAGGCAAGCACCGCTGTGCTATCTCTCCGGGCCCACACTTGACTTTTTTTTTAGAGGGCCACACATAGCGGTGCTCAGGGCTTACTCCTGGCTCTGCACTCAGGGCTCACTCCTGGATTGAACCCAGTTAGTCACGTGTCAGGCAAGCACCTCCCCCAGGACTATGGCTCTGGCCCAGTGAGATAAGCTTGGGCATGACCCGAGTACCCCTCTCTAGCTGTGCAGATGAGGGCAGAACTAGAGTCACCTTTCAGAGCTTTGGGACTCAGGACTGCTGACCTTGACTTTGTGGGAGTGCGGAGAGGCTGGGGTAAGTCCCAGTCTGTCCCTGGGTCTCACAGACCCTCCCCGCCTCCCCCAGCCTTCTCTAGTTGTCTGCTCCCTTGGGGGGCTGAGGCCCCTTCTCCTGGGTCAGCTCCCTGTGCCTCTGCATTCCCAGTCCCCCCGGAGAGCCAGGCCAAGCAGGAGCAGAGGGATCAGTGATGCAGGGACAGATGGGGACTGGCCAGCCGAACTGCAGTCCTGGCACTCCCTTCCCAGAGCTGTAGCTGTGACACCACCACACGCTCGGTGGGTGCAGCTCTGGGCACTGGAGAAAACAAGCAGACCCAGGCAGAGGCAAAGCAGGGAGAGTGTCAGTGTGGGTGGGTGCTGCTGGCTGCCTCAGGAGGGGTGGGGTGACCCCACATCAGCACATTCTGCCTCCGTGCCCTCTTGGATGAGTACCCCACTCATGCGTCCTTGGCCCTGGAGGACCACGAATGGATGGCACCCCAAAGGCAGGAAGGACTGGCCTTTCCCAGTCCTTGGCTGCGCACCTCTAAGTAAGCCCCGGCCTGCCTAAGAGAGTCCCAAGGGGCTCAAGGACCACGGGCACCCCCAAGGAGAACCCCGGTCAGTGGGGCTTCCTCTCTCTGCTCTGCCCCCACCCAGCCCTGACTCAGCCCCGGCTCAGTTTATGGTTTCATTCATGTCCTTTCTTCCTTCTTCGATTTTTTTTCCTTTCCTCTCTCCTTCCCCCTCTAATCCCTCTTATTCAATTTTTACAGATTACTTTATTTAAACACCATGGTTTACAGGGTTGTTCATAATACGATTGTGTGTGTGTTTGGTTTTTAGTTTGGGGCCGCACTCGGTGGTGCTCAGGTGGTGTGCTGGCTCTGTGCTCAGAAATCACTGCTGGCAGGGGCCGGAGTGATGGCGCAGTGGTAGGGTGTTTGTCTTGCACGCAGCTGGCCCAGGACGGACCTCGGTTTGATCCCGGTGTCCCATATAGTCCCACAAGCCGGGAGCGATTTCTGAGTGAAGAGCCAGGAGTAGCCCCTGAGCATCACTGGGTGTGGCCCAAAACAACAACAACAAAACAAAAACAAGAAATCACTGCTGGCAGGCTTGGGGGAACTATATGAGATGCCAGGGATTGAGCCCAGGCTGGCCATGTACAAGGCAAATCCCTGTCCACTGTCCACTGTACTTTCACTCCGGCCCCAGTTGTGGTGGGTCGTTTCCCCCTCCCCCACACACAGTTATAGTTGTTCATGATTGAGTTTCAGTCATAGCATGACCAACAACCTTCACCAGCGCATATTTCCCCCCACTTATGTTCCCAGTTTCCCTCTCTCCTTTCCCATTGACTTCTTCCCTGCCTACCTCTGTGGCAAACATTTTTCTTTTCTCTCTCCTCTCTCTCTCTCTCTCTCTCTCTCTCTCTCTCTCTCTCTCTCTCTCTCTCTCTCTCTCTCCCTCCCTCCCTCTCTCTCTCTCTCTCTCTCTCTCTCTCTCTCTCTCTCACACACACACACACACACACACACACACACACACTGTTTTGCAATATTGTTACTGAAAGGATACCATGATATCACTTTATCTCCCTTAAACACCCAGTTCTTGTTCAGAGTGATCACTTCCAACTCTCATTGTCTCAGGGCTCCCTTCTCTGCCCTAACTGCATGCCCCACCCTTTGTGTCAAGCTTCCTGGCCCTCATCTCTATCGTCTCTGGATATTATCACCATGCTATCTTTTGTTTATATACACCCCACACTCCTGTCCTTTCAACCAACTAAGCCAACTAAAGTGTAGCCATACTCTCAATAAGAATATAAAAGAGTGTGTGCTTAAACACTTCAAATGGATTCTTACAACTTCGTGACTGTCAGTCGTGACCGAATTTTAAACAAACAACTGTGATTCCCAGAGTCTTGAGCGTCCCAGAGAATTCTTGCAGGGTGAACAAACCCAGCCTGCAAATGGATGTCAAGGGCAATGGATTATTTTCATTTCTGAATTTAATAATTCAGCCAGATGCATTAATTGTGTTATTAATTTCAGTTGTGCACTTTCTCCTTGGAAACTTTAAAGTCATTTTCACCCCAGCTGCTTTTATTCGAATAAGCCTTACTCTTCCCCACAAAAAAACAAACGAGGGGAGGACCAGAGCAATAATTAAGCAGCTGGGTGTTTGCTTTGCATGCAGCCAACCCGGGTTCAGTCCCCAGCACCTCATATGGCTCCCTGAAATTCACCAAAAGCCAGCAGCCCTTTGCACTATTGAGTTGTTTGGCCCCAAAACCGGGGGTGGGGGTAGGGGAGGGGGGAGTAATAGCACAGCTGAGAAGGCATTTGCCTTGCACACAGCTGACCTGGGTTCAATCCCTGGCATCCCATATGGTTCGTAAGCCTGCCAGGAGTGATTTCTTTTTCTTTTTCTTTTTTTGGTTAAAAACCCCACCTGCACCTCCCGGGAGTAATTTCTGAAAGTAGAACCAGGAGTAACCCCTGAGCACCTTTGAATGTGGCTCCCAAACCAAACAAGCAAATCTGTGGGTGCTGGGTCCTGCCCCTCAGGTTCCCTCTGGGTGAAGCAGCCCAGGCTAGGAGCCCCCATCCTAAAATCCATCCCCCATTTGCCCCAGAGGTGCCTCCTTCACTGGAGAAGGTCGTGCTCAGGACACGGCCTTTTGGCCTCCTGGCACCACCACTTCTAGCCCAGTTCAAAGCTTGCTTCTTGCTGGGAACAGTCATGGGCACTGCCACCCTCACTGCGGGCAGAGGCTCCCCTCAGGGGCCTGGGGCCTGCCCCAGCAGCTCACGCAGTGCCGACTGTGCACAGAGGGTGTGGCCAGGCTGTGGGCTGGCACCTGTCCATGAGTTGGGGCTCCTGGTTTGCCAAATAACCCCATCCCAGCCTGGATCCCCAGTTCCCATGACGAGTGCAAGTGGCTTGACCCCAGGACAAGTGGAGGCCATGCACACGTCTCCTCCCTGGGCATCAGATCACGAACACAGAGGTCTTTCCCTCCACATTTGCAACACAACCACTCTGTGTCTCCCAGAGGGGAATAAAGGGTGGTATTCCCCCCACCCCCGCATCTGCATGCCCGAGTCCCCCCATTCTCATGGCTGAGGAGTGGATGGACATGCTCCCCTACCACCCAGCTGGGGGAACCTGGACCAGAGCCTCCTTTCATCTGGCTCCCCCCTCTCCCAGCCCTCCTGGCCCCAAGAGGTATTTCCTGATCCAAAAGCACACCAGGAAGGCACTGACCTCTCTGAGCTGGCTTGCCCTGTCCTGACTACCTCACCCCCAACAAAAGCCATTAGTCAGTTGCTTGGTGCCCTGAGCGTTGACCCGTATGTAGATGCTGTCCTGGCATCTGCTATCTTCTGGCTCCAGGAAACCAGAAGTCCCAGAGTGCCCTGGGTTAGCCCCTCAAGGGACTAGGAGACAGTGAAGGGTGAAGGAGCATGCACCCAACTTGGGTCCGGGGCCTTGCACCGCCTGGTCCCTGAGTTCTCCCAGGTGTGGCCTTAGAACCCTAAGCCCTGGCACTGCAGAGACCAAGCATTAGAGCGTTTTCTGGCCTTGTCTTGGGCCACTGGTTTGGTGGGTCCAAGAGCCCCAGGAGCTCCTGAGCTTGGGATGCGCCCCCTCAATAAATGCTGACTTGAAGGCTTGATAGTTGGGATTATATTCTACCCAAAGGATGCCTCTCTTGCCTTTCTGGGCATGCACTGTGCCACCATCTGGGTCAGCCCCTCTGCCCACAGCAGGGATGGCCCCATGAACCGAACCCCAGAGTGGGCAGGGTATGTCCCACACGGCCAGTAAGGTGGTGAGATGGTCCCTGCCTGAACTCCATGCAGCCTGCATTCTCTGGGGGCAGGGAAGTTCCCTCCAGTTTGGGGGATCTCCTTCCCCTCCTCTTCTCCTCTGCCAAGCACTTTCCAAGTACAGTCTCACCTCGTTCTCAAAGGTGAGGACCACTTTCACAGCAGGAGGACTTTAAGGGTTCCTAGCTACTGCACCCCAAAGTTGGTTGCTCTTTTTTTGTTTTGTTTTCTTTTGGGGGTTCACACTCAGCAGCACTAAAGGGTTACTCCTGGTTACTCTGCACTCAGAAATCACTCCTGGCAGGCTCGGGGGACCATATGGGATGCCGGGATTCAAACCGCTGTCCATCCTGGATCAGCTGCGTGCAAGGCAAATGCCCTACCGCTGTGCTATCTCTCCAGCCTACGTTGGTTGCTCTTAAGCATCATCATGGTTGTCATTTTTCTCCACACTGTCTCTTGCCCACTACTGGGGTGCAGGCCTGCCATGCACCTGCACTGTGATTTGCAGGTTCTCTGCTTCCCTCGGAACCTCGATGACCTGCAGTTGCACCCCGTGAAACCCACTTTGGGCCCCAGGCTCCACACAGTGCTGGTGTAGACTTGCCTCCACCTCCTCCCTGCAAGCTAGGTTCCAAATGTGGTTGGGGGCCCAGCGAGGCTGCTCAGCTCCTGCCCTGGAGATGAAGAGAAACCACAGCCAGGCCCAGCCTGAGCCTTGGCATGTCGCCTTCTCCCGCTCTTCTCTCTCTCATTTGCTGAAGGCGGGGAAGATGATTTTCCCTTTGTCCAAACCCTGCAAAAGAAAGCCATTTCTTTTATGTCCCCTGGTTGATCCGCCTCCATTCATTCCCAGCTCATTAAGGGCTTGCTGCGGGCTTCTCCAGGCTGGGTGCTGGTGACCACAGTGGGTTGGCCAGGCTGGCCCAGGCTAGTAAGGGCACCCTTCGATGGCACCGTGACCTCAGCCCGAGGCAGGGAAAGCGTCACCCAGGCAGTCTTCATCCCCAGCCCCACCCAAATACTAATGTCCCTCTTTTTTTTTCTTCTGTTGGTTTTTGGGGCCACACCCAGTGATGCTCAGGGTTTACTCCTGGCTCTGCACTCAGAAATCACTCCTCAATGGTTTGGGGTGGTAGTGAACCATACGGGATGCTGGGGAGCCAATGAAGTAATAGCCTGCAAGGCAAAGACCCTCCCCACTATGCTATTGTTCCACAGCCCACTCCCACCCAAGTTCCTATGACTTAGACCTCAGTCCCTTTAACACAGGGCACTGTTTGTGATGAAAGCAGCCTTTGCCAGGCAGGAGAGGGAGCTAAACAGGCTGAATACAGACTTTGAGTGTGGGGGGCCAGCTTCCAGCCCTAGCACACTGCATGGTCTCCCTAGCACAGAGCGGAGCATACTCCCACCCCGAAATACCAGGTGTATGTCCCAGCAACCACAATCCGGAACAGTATTCACCTGACACAAACAGGTTTAATGTTTAAGACACATTTCTTCGATCCTTCTCTTGCTTTTCTATACACTGTAGCCCAGCAGTGGGGAATGTCCCAGGATTCTCTTGAACACCATCTCTTGCACACAATGAACCAAGGTTCGATTCCTGGCATCCCCTATGGTTCACCACCACCAGTAGTAATCCTAAATGCAGAGTCAGGAGTAAGCCCTGAGTATTGTCCAGGTGTGGCCCCCAAACAAACAAACACATCGCATAAAACTGCAAATAAATGCAACCCATAACAATACGTCTGGTTACAGGAGGTGAGAAAGGTGGGAAAACTGTTTTGGCTAGCAAGGGGTAAGGGGAATGTATCTATCTCCTTTTATAGAATGAGACACTCCCTAATTGGGAAAACTATTCATTTGCCAATGAACTTTTGGAACCATTTCCAGAATTCCTGCAAAGTGAGTTGGGGACCCCAGGATTCTGCTCCCACAGTCCCTCCCCAACACCCATTGGTTTCATCTCCCACAGCTGGTGGGTTGTCACTGAAGGAACCAACACTGATGGATAGCTTCATAGTTTCTTTCTTTCTTCTTCTTCTTCTTTTTTTTTTTGTTTTTGGGTCACACCTGGCAGTGCTCAGGGGTTACTCCTGGCTACACTCAGAAATCACTCCTGGCAGGCTTGGGGGACCATATGGGATACTGGGATTCAAACCACCGTCTTTCTGCATGCAAGACAAATGCCCTACCTCCATGCTATCTCTCTGGCCCCAGTTTCATAGTTTCTGACTAAATGCCTGTGGTGCTTCCGGTCGCCCCTTGTTTCTGCTCTAATCTCACACCCAGTTGGCATGCTGCATCTGCCACATCCAGAGAATTGTCTGTGAGGGCAGCTCACAGAGGGCAGCTCTCCAGAGTCTAGAATTTGGGGAAGCCAGGGCTAGAATCATAGTACAGCGGGGAGGGCACTTGCTTTGCATAGAGACAACCTGGGTTTGATTTCCTGCATCCCAGAGGGTCCCCCAAGCCCCACCAGGAGGGATCCTTGAGCACAGCCAGGTGTGCTCCCACACCCCGTAAAAAGTATCAGAAACAGGTCTAAGGAATAGGACAGTGGGGAGGGTGTTTGCCTTGCAGTGGCCAATCCAGGTTTGGTCCTCAGGCATCCCATATGGTCCCTGGGCACAGCTGGAAGTAGCCCCTGAGCGCTGCCGAGTGTGACCCCAAAACCAAAATCCAAACCAAAAGAAAAAGTATCAGAAACATGTCTCCTTGGTTGGCCTGCAGTCTCAGAACCATGTTTTTCTCAATAACTGTGAAATATTGGCTCACAACAGCGCCCACTCGGTAAGCTTTGGAAAACTATTTGTCAAGTGAATGAGTCTATGGCGAGGCATCCTTTTGTGTGAGAAACGCAGCCAGTTTCCTTCTGGGCCAACTCCCAGACTTAGCAACTCTTTCCAACAGCATCGCTGAGTTGGAGTAGGCCCAGAACTTTCCCAGGATCAACGCACCAACCCAGAAACCTCCGTCCCTTCTTCCCCTCTGAAACCTGGGCAGTTGTGCCCAGGCTACTCACTGACAGTTGATGAAAGAGTTTGTGGGGGGTGCTTTCTTCCTCACTACCACCACCACCACACCCCCCCCCCCCCGCCTCCTGCCCCAAACCGGGGAGAAATGATGGGAGAAGGTGAAGATGTTCTCAGACAATCATATTAACATATTCCAACAATCACGATTTGCAAAATAGTAATCACAACCGCTGGGATCTGGGAGGCATTAATCAAAGTGGCGGGCTTAATTTCATTTTAAATATTGATGAAATGTGCTGCGGCAGTGTCACCCCAGAGGCGACGGTAGGGCCAGGGGCACCCGCCGCCTCGCCTCCCGGGTGGCTAGAGGGGGCCCCAATCCCCACAAGGGGAGGTGGCGGAGGGGTGGGAGCAGCTGCTGGAGGGGCCGCATCTGTGATTCAAATTGGGGGGCTGTGCCGCCAGGTAGAGAGCGAAAGGGGTAGTGAAGAGGGCTGTTAAGTCTCGGCTGTCAATTTGTGCCGCATAGGAGGGGCCCGGACTGGTGGAGCACAATGGAGCGAGCCTGGCTGGTTTCAGGGGTTAGCGCTGAAGAGGTTGCAGCTGCCTTGAAGCTGCATTGACTGCATAGCCGGAGACTTCAGAACTGTAATTATCAGCCGGGCTGCTCGCTGCGGTGTGGCAGGAGTGGATTGTGCCCGAGCTTAACTCCTTGTGCGCCAAGGCGATCCCAGGGGACCCAAGCCCCCTGCCAGGTCCCGACAACCTTTCGAGGGAAACTGAGGCTCACTCGCTTTCTGCCTCGGACAGATCTCAAAGGACACAGCATGCCGTGAGCCAGTTTCCTGGGGGATAATGAAGTGGGGAGGGGGGTGTTGCAGGAGAGAGACAGAGACAGAGAGTATGCAGGGGTAGGGCAACTTACCTTGCATTGGTCAACCTCAGTGTAATCCTCAGCACCCCACAGGGTCCCCCAAGCCAAGCCAGGAGTGATCCCTGAGCACAGAGGCAGGAGTCAGCTCTGAGCATTGCCAGGTGTAGCACCCCTGAACTAGAATGACTAAAATTAAATAATGGGGGTGCAGGTGGGCAGGAAGGAGTGTTCTCTCTCTCTCTCTCTCTCTCTCTCTCTCTCTCTCTCTCTCTCTCTCTCTCTCCCTCCCTCCCTCCCCCCCTCGTTCTAACCTGACATGCCCAGTATGAATTCCACCCATTTGGACCAGGGACCAGGCTTGGTCTCTAGAAAACTGAGTTGACTTCAGCTCCCCAGAGCCAGAGGCATAGTACAGGAGCTAAGGTGCTAGCCTTGCATGCAGCGGACCCCAATTCCCTGGTCAGCATATGGTCCCCAGAGCACTGCCAGGAATAGGCCCTGAGCACAGCCAGATCTGGCCTAAATTCCATGTCCCTTGGAGTACCCCCCCCACACACACACACACACTGGGCTTTTACAAGGAGTGGAGAGGGGAAAGACTCATTCTATGGGGGCTTGGCACTTCCCAGGAGGGAAAGGGGGAGCTGGGGCGGAGGCTCTGATCCCTGTAAGGCAGAAGAGCACTGAACAGGGATGCCCATGTTCTCCAGCTCCCTGGTTTTGCCAGCCCAGGAAGATAGTCAGGCCCCTCTGCATGCAGCCCCTGGGGACAGAAAGAGCCTTGGGGGCAGCGCTGGAGGTTTGGTCCTCCCAGCCTCAGGGACATGGCCAAGATGACAAAACAGAGCAGGCACAGAATAGGGGCCTGAGGTAGCACTCGAGACCCTCCTCCCGGATTAGAGCCCCAGATAGGCTCCACGAAGGAAGGGCTGGGCCCCAGCGAACCTCCTGGAAACCAGGGGTAGGGGGCACCCAGAGGTCGAGCGTGGCAGGAGCCCGACTTGTGCCAGGCAGCAGCCAGCACGGGAAAACTCAGTGGGCAGGGGCAGCGAACAGACCGAACGGAGCGGGTCCCAGTGGCAGGCAGCCCCGAGCTGAGCTAGCTGAGCGAGCAGCTGGACACAATGCGACTCCAGCATGGAACTGCCGGTGGAAATTGAAACCACATTCTCCCACAAAGCGCGACGCTTGCCACTCGCAGGGCTCTGAACCCCACCGTTGGAGTGGGTCCTCGTGGTGGGTCCTTGTGCTGGTAGGGGGATGGTGGGAGCGGGATCGCAGAGAAACACAAAAGGCAGCGAGGCGGGTGGGAGGCCCTGCAGAAAGCTGGCATGGGGTCCCGAGAATGTGTCTTACTCAACAGTCTTCCACACGAAGAAAAACAGTCCAGGGCTGGAGGCCGACAGCCTGTGGGCTGGCCCCAGGCCCACCCCTGGCCACCCCGCTCTTCCCTCCAGGGTCTGCTCGTGCATCTGTGCAATAACACAACAGTGGGAGACTCCTGGGGCATCGGAGCACTTGGGGCTTCGAGCACTGGGGCTTCGAGGGGCGTTGGTTGCCCTCCCAACACACTCTCAGAAAGGACCTAAGAGAGGGGCTGGAGAGAGAGCACAGCGGCAGGGCGTTTGCCTTGCACACAGACAACCTGGGACGGACCTGGCTTCAATCCCCGGCATCCCATATGGTCCCCAGAGCCTGCCAGGATCGCTTTCTGAGTGCAGAGCCAGGAGTGAATCCTGAGCACCGCCAGGTGTGTGGCCCCAAAACAAAACAAAACAAGAAAGGACCTAAGAGAACAAAGTGGATCAGCCCCAACTGGATCTTTTAAGGGTTGAGAGAGGGAAAGAGGAGAGAGGGAGGGAGAGAAAGAGAGAGATCTCTGGAGCACAGGATGTTTGTATAGGAGGCCCTGGTTTCATATTCGGCTTCCTGCATGCAGAGGTCCTCTGAGTACTGCAGGAAGAAATTCCCAAGGACAGAGCTGGTTATGAACCACCCACCCACCCCCCAAAACATAAGAGAATAGAAAGCCAAAGGGCCAAGATTATTGCTGCTCAGTGGTAAGAGAGCCATATGTACCTAGTATATGGAAAGCCCTGGGTTCAGTTCTGTGGAACTGCATTTTCTTTATTTCTTTGTTGTCTTCCTTAAACAGCTGCATTCTTTTAGGAAGTTCTAGATAAAGAATTTAATTCTGTTTATATTGTTGCAGGTGGGGGGAATGGCTCCCACCCAATGAGTCATGATTTTTTGGGGGGGTTGGTGAATTCTGGTTCAAACCACTAACTCCTGGTTTATTTTCCATGAGACTTCAGTGAAGTGGGGCCTGGGGAAGGCCGTCTTGTGGGATGCACCTCGCCCACCTGGGAATGCCTCAGTGGTGTTGGAACTGGTCAAGTCTGCTCTGAGAGCCATGCCATCACACATGCGCCTCACTCCAGCCCCATAAGGCCGCTGGCAAGCTGCGCCTGAGTCCACGTGCTCTGCTGGGCACAAGAACTGTCCCCCATCACCCGGCTTCACAGACTCAGGCTGGAGTAAGGATTTGCTCTTCCCAGAAAAGTGGTAATCGGTCAGTGCTGACCTCTGCCCAGGTTTCTCGGAATCATCACATTGCCTCGCAGGAAAGCATCTCAGGGAGAGGCAAAACTGTGACAATAATTTTATTGGGGAAAATGGGAAGGGTAGAAAGAGGAAGGTCGGGAGAGTAGGTAGAGAAATGGAAGAGGGAGGCAGGTACATGTCTCAGGGTAAGGTATAGGTGAATCAGCAAGAAAAGGGTGCTCACAGCACATTTAAAAGAAGGGACCCTTGGGGCAGGAGCAGTAGTACAGCAGTAGGGCATTTGCCCTGCACACGACCAACCTGGGTTTGACCCCCGGCATCCCATATGGTCCCCTGAGCCTGCCAGGAGCGATTCCTGAGTGCAGAGCCAGATTACCCCTGGGAACCGCTGGGTGTGGCCCAAACCCCCCCAAAAAGAAGGGGTCTGAAAGATAGTACAGCAGGTAGGACACTTACCTTGCATGCAGCTAATCCTGGTTTGATCCCCAGCACCCCATCTGGTCCCCCAAGGCTCTAGGAGGGGCTCCTGAATGAAGATCCGGGAGTAGCCCCTGAGCGCCACTGGGTGTGATCCAAAAGCAACAATAACAAGAAAACCAGGACGAGTCAGCCCCGGGCACGGCTCATGACCAAGTCCCCTCTTCTTTGCAGATGACGATGAACACGAGTGGATCGTCCGCACGTGCCGGAAAGGCTGGGAGGAGAAAAAGGCCACTGGACCCAAGAAGTGAGCTTGGCGGCAGCCCCGCTGCACGAATCCCTCCACACCACTGGGCAGACTGGATCCTGGGATGGCCCGAGGTGTGGAACCTGGCTTTGACCCAGCAATAAAAGTGCTCCTCGACCCAGGGGCGTCCTGTGTACCTCTCACTCACAGAAGCCTGGCCTGTACCTGAATCTCCCGGGCACTAGAGGGAGGTCAAGATTCCTGGACTCTGTCCTATGGTTGCTTCTGGGAATGGGGTTCGCCATGTGTCCAAGGGGGACCAAACAGGATGCTGGGGGTCGAACCCAAGGTATTTCTTAGACACATGGACGTCGGAGCTCCATTGCCTTGTGCTAGGAGAGCTGCTTGAGTAACAGCTCCAGAGCGAGAGCCATGGGCTTATCAGAGAGGGGTCGGCATGCCCAGATGGCAGGGATGGGGGGATCTCAGGGTCCAAGAGACATGGCATCTGGCCCTACAGCTGTGTGAGGACAACATCCAGTTTCCTCGTGAAACCAAATGATCTGCCTCCCAAGCTAGTTTTCCCAGGCCAAGAGAGCGTGCCACGGCATTCCACACACCAGGGTTCAAATCGCAGCTCCAGGACTGAGCAGAACCACAGGGCAACGGGAGAGTGTTTGCCTTGCATGTGGCTGACCTGGGTTTAATCCCCAGTGTTTGGGCCCCAACATCACCAGGAGTGATCCCTGAACAGAGAGCCAGGAGGAAACTCTGAGCCTGCCAGATGTGACCCCAACCCCCCCCCCCAGATAAACTCCAAAGCAAAATTTCAAAATCCGAGCTCCAGGGGCTAGAAAGATAATAGAGGGCATTTGCCTTGCATTTAACTGACCTGGGTTCAATCCCCATGCTTGGGCCGCAAGCACCACCCAGGAGTGAGCCCTGAGCACAGCCAGGTGTAGCCCCTGGTTACAAAACAAACCCCACAAAGCCCAGCTCCACTGTAGCTGCCACCCACGCCTGGCAAAGTCATGTTGCTTTCCCAAGCCTCCATTTTCTCCTTTGTGGACGGGGTCTGAGGAGGCAGAAAGCAGGAAGAGAGCTGCGTGGAGTGAGAGGGAGTGAGCCCCGACAGGTCAGGAGCTGGAGTCGGAATCATGTGTGGGTCAGGAAGTGGGCTACAAGGACTTGAGCAAATGCCCGGCAGGCAGAAGACCTGGATTCCAGCCCCAGCACCGCCTGGTCACAATTAGCACCTGCATAGTAGAGACCAGGAAGCGTGTTGGCTGCACCACCAGAGGATGGATAGTCCCTCCGAATCCCCTCAGGAAGCATGTGTGCCCACAGAAATCCAGGGGAGAAAGAGTTGACATGCTGCAGGCCACAGCAGCCTGTGTCCGTGTTTGAAAGTCCGTCTTCAGAGACTGTACATGTTGCTGAGAACTGTAGTAGGAGCATGACTGGCCTGAAAGCTAGGGGCCTCTGAGTGCCAGGCAGGAGTGGGCACAGGCCTGGACACCCACTGTGCTGAGCCATGGTGGACCCCAGGGTCACCTCTCCCCGACACCCTGTCCTGACACAGTCACTGGGTAAAATGACAGGTCATGGAGCTGACAGGGTTCAGAACAACAGCATCTTCACACAGAGCAACAAGTTGACCCTCAGGAGCATCTAATTGAAAGTGGAGGGGCAGGAGGGTGAGAGCTGAGGACAAGGTGCAGGGAGTGAGATGCAGAAATCTTTCTTTGTTTTCGTTTTTGTTTTTGTTTTGAGGCCACAGCTGGCGTTAATCAGGAATTACTCCTGGGAGTGCTCGGGGGACCAAAAGGGATGCTGGGGACCGAGCCTGTTTTGATCGCATGCGAGGTAACGGTCCTACCCACTGGACTATCTCCCCACTTCCCACATAGGAACGTTTCGTAGGTAGGAACTGTAGCAAGTCAGCCCCTGAAGAGGTTGACTGATGGTGGGATGGAGAATGAGGCCTTTTTCTTCCAGCTCGGAGCACGCGTCTGCCACCCTGTCTAGCCCACGGTTCTGAGGTGAAACGGCGGGTAAACAGCTCGCAGACAGTCAGGCTTGTGGAAATATTAGCTTTATTCAGAGGACAAAACTGAAGTCCAAAGACTCAGCTTCAGTTCCAGCCAGCCAAAGCCCCGGCCTTCCACAGACCCCTGTTTTTATACTCCAGGAACCTAGGACGAGGTGAAGTCCAGGCACCCACCCCACTCCCATCATCTTCCCAGCAGCTCCTCTACTCAGCACCAAAAGGAAATGCTGGCTACCGACTCTCACCTAGTAGGCTGCTCCAGGCTGAAAACTCTGGGGCCTTCTAGAAATGGGGGCAGCAGAGTCCCCTTTCTGCATGGAAGACAACTGCCACTGCCACGTTGAAACTCTCCCCAGAGACGTCCCAGCTCCGCGATCGAACCCTATCCAACTCCAGGCCACCCAACTGTTCCAGCTCGATGGTTCCTGGACCCTGCACCCCGTGGGGCAGTGCCACACCTCAGAATTTCATAGTAGCGTCAGCTGGCTGTGATCACAGCCAGTCTGATGCGAAGGTTGCCCAGAAGAGCACTGAGCTATGAGCCTCACCAGTCGGAACACAGAAGACTCAACTAGCACCAAATCCTGACACTGAAGTTAGCTATACCATGGAGAGATACAATAACTCATCAAACAGACTCTTAGTGATCTAAGTTTTGATCCTTCCGTTTGCCTTTGTGTTATAACAAATAATAAGGTGTAAGTTTGTGTCTGCAAACGGACAGGCCCTGGTGTTGGGTGGGAAACCGGTGGAGGGAAGGTCATAACTGGTCATGGGATTGGTGTTGGAACATCTGATCCTGAAATCAAGTATTTTATGAACAACTTGGTAAATAAAAAGTAATCACAACAGGGGACTGAGAGAGAGCAGAGTGGTAGGGCATTTACCTTGCACACAGCCAACCTGGGATGGACCTGGGTTTGATTCCTGGTATTCCATAGGGTCCTCCGAGCCTGCAAGGAGTGATTTCTGAGCACAGAACCAGGAGTAACCCCTGAGGGCTGTCAGGTGTGGCCCCAAAACCAAAAATAAAATAAAATAAAAGTAACAACAACAAAGAACGGAAGAATAATCAAAGCAGACGTGCTCTGAGTTGAACTCTGAGGAGAACCTCAGGAGACGGGGACATACCCTACTGCAAGACCTCAGCCCTGTTGGAACAAACCAACCAGTTACTTAAAGAAGGCTCCCGAAACCAGAGACACATGCATTCCCCACCCCACACAGCAGCAAGAGACTAACCATGGCTGAGTGTTGTGTATGTAAATATTTTAGGGGATTATTATGTTACTGACCCTACCCTGATTGGTGATTGTGCCCTACTCTAGGGTGTGACCTGGCATTCTGCCCCCCCACCCTAGGGTAGTACCTGATTCTGCTTCCACCATTGGTTGGTATCTGATCCCACCATTGGGTGGTACCTGATTCTGGAGGATAAAAACAAGGGTCTGTGGAAGGCAAGAGGCTTTTTGCTGGAACTGAGGCTGAGTCTTTGGACTTCAGTCTTGTCCACCGAATAAAGCTAATATTTCCACAAGCCTGACTGTCTGCGAGCTGTTTACCCCCCGTTTCACCTCAGAACTGTCGGCTAGATAGGGTGGCAGACGTGTGCTCCGAGCTGGAAGAGAAAGGCCTCATCCTCCATCCCTCCATCAGTCAACCTCTTCCAGGGCTGACTTGCAACAGCTGAGGATATGTGCTGGCCCCCATTTCCCATTGTCCCCCCATCCCATCAACCTGTCTCACCACCTCTCATCCCATCATTAGCTCGCACCCATCTTCCAAATGCTTCCTCCCAGCCAGTACTCTGCTTTGCTCCTGTCCTGAGACAGTGGTGTGTGAGAGGACCCAGCTCCCTCCATGTGCCTCCATTCCCAGGAGGGCCCATCTGCTCCTCACAGGTGAGTCAAAGCTGTGCTGCTGTAGGCAGTTGGACCCTCAGCATCCTCCGGGAGACGGTTGGGAGGTTGGGAGCCAGTGGGGAAGAGAGAATCTGCCTCTTTTCCACTATACCATGTTCCCGGAGAGGCTCTGTGCCATGGGCCGCCCAGACACCCCAGACACAGGCAGGAGAGCACCCTCGGAGGCCGCAACCCAGCGCCAGCACTTCGACTTGCATTCACTTTATTTATTACACAAATAAGACATTTACAAAGCACAACATTAAAGGTATATAACAAAACAGACATTGGTTTTACAAAAAAGTGCTTACATTTTTTTCCGTGTGTGTGTGTGTGTGTGTGTGTGTGTATGTGTGTGTGTGTGTGTGTGTGTGTCCTTTCCCCTTTTGTGTTTAAATAAATAGTCTTGAGGCCTGTGTGTTCCCAGACTGCTCTAATGGGCCAGTGGAGACAGGTCTGAACGGTGACAAACTAGAAAAGCCGCATGATCCAGGCGAGGAGTGGTGCCTGGGGGCGGGGGAGGCTCTGCTACTCACGGACCCCTGCCTCACCCACCAACATCCAGGGAAAGAATAGCAGACCCCACCGTCCCCATGGGCCCCACGGCCAGGGCTCAGGCCCGAGCCACTTCTGCCGCCCAGCACAGCCACGTTCGTCCTTCGCCAGGGCAGCTTGAAACTGAGCTGTGGGCTCCCCGTTTTGAGGGGGCCCCTCTTCGCCCTGAGTCAACTGGAACCACCTTCAGAAGGAAAGAAAGTGGGTTCCTCTCTGGGATACGCCCAGAGCAAGAATCACAGACAACATGGCAGCATTTGGACCCCAAAAGCCCCAGCAGGCTCAGTGGCCACTGCTCAGTGATGTCTGCCATGGGAGTTTGTGGGGCCAATGGGGGGGGGGGGTAGCAGATCCTGCTGCGTCAGGAACTCGCTTTCCCTGTCCTTCAAAAGTCAACGTGCCCGCAGGAGTGTGGGCTTAGGCCAAATCGAGCCTCACTGTGAAAGGCATCAGGGGTGCTAACAGGGCAGATCTCGAATCCCAGGGTAGGCCTGGGGGAAACGGCGCCCTCTGGAAATACCAGGCATGGCCTTGCCCTCTGAGCCCTTCTGTTTTGGGGTGAAAGAGTGGCAGCAGGCTAGGGGACGGGCGAGTCCCTTGGTACTGGGGGGCTGAGACTTCACCCTAGTGACAGGCACCCTTTATCTCGACTCCCAGCTGGATCCAAAGTAATCCTCTTCTGGTGATTATGCCCCCGGTTCCCCTAGGAGTGTCCTCCACGAAGATCGGGCCTAACCACCACTCTCAGCAAGGTGTCGGGGGGGGGGTCCCCAACTTCACTGTCCCAACATTCAGGAATGTCCTCGCTCGGATCCCCTCTCTGCGTGGCACCACCTCAGCTAGAGACAAGCCCAACCGCAGGCCACAACTCAACTTCCACGCCAGCCCAGACCTCGATCCCCCCAACACACACACACACACACACACACACACACACACACACACACACACACACACTGTTTGGTCTGTGCAGGCGCCTCTCTCTGCCCTCTCGGGCCTCTCTCAGCCGGCCAGTGTTTTCTTCTCTCTCAGAATGAACTTGACAGAACCAGACACATGGAAATGATAAAACCAGAAGACGGCTTTCCTTGGGGGCCAGCCCACGAACACCGCGGAGCTTTCCAGACAAAAGCCAGGGAATGGATGACACGGGGTGGGGGGACTGTCAGATGGTTCCCAGGAAGCAGTGAATAAAGGCCACCGTGGGAAGGAGGAAACCCTGTCCCCACGAAGCCCAGTGGTGTCCCACAACTCAAGTCGGCCTTCTGCGGTCATGGTCTGCTGCTAAAAGAGGATCCGGTCCAGATGGGGGGACGGAGGGGGTCGGGAGCGGGGACTGGCTGTTCTTTTCACCCTGGTTCCAAGTTTCCAGGCGCTCTGCACTGGTCCTGGGAGGGGTCTGGTTCTCTGCAGGACGGGAGGGCCGGGCGCAGGGGGCAGGACATCAGTGGCGGTGGAGCAAGCGGGTCCCTTGGCCGCGGCTTGTGTCCCATGTTTCAGTGGCTGAGGGGCAGCTCTCGGGTGCTTGCGGACAGATGCGGAAGTGCTGATGGCAGCCTTAGTATTGGAAAAGGATGACCTGCAAGATGAGGTCAGAGGAGAGCACTGAGCTGGGAGATGCACCCCAGCCCTTGCCAGCAGCCCCCAACCCAGGTCTCAGAGCGTGGTGGTCATATGGGGCCCATGTTCAAATCCTAGGTCTGGGCCAGTGAGATGATAACACAGCGGGGAAAGTGCTTGCCTCGCATGCAACCGACCCGAGCTCCATCCCCAGCACTTAATATGATCCCCAGAGCACCACCAGGAGAGATCCTGAGCACAGAGCCAGGAGGACGCCCTGAGCACTGCTGTGCATATTCCTCCCCTGCTCTATCACAGACAGACTGTGTGGTGTCGGGCACTTCTCGTGCCCTCCCTGAGCCTCTTTCCTCAGACTACTAAGCCCCTCTCAGCCAAGTCTCCTGGGCACCACGGCTGCTCCTGGCACTGTGTGTGGAGCTGCATGTCCATCCCACCAGGGAGCCCCCCACAACGACCTCCATTTAAGCAGGAAGGGCCCTGGGTCTCAGAGCCTCATGGCAGCAGCTAGAAGCCAGCAGAGCGGGCTGGCAGACTGGGCCGGTGTGCACATGGTTTCTGCCTCCCAAACCCACCGTGATCATGGGCACAGCAAGCAACAGAGCAGGTGCTTCGAGGGGCACAGCCCAGAGTTCCTGGCAAGGAGGTGCTTCCTCTAGTTCAATGGTCCTCAAACGACGGCCCGCGGGCCACATATTGTATTTATTCCCATTTTGTTTCTTCACTTCTAAATAAGATCTATGCAGTGTGCATAGAAATTTGTTCATCATTTTTGTTTTTACTATAATCTGGCCCTCCAACAGTCTGAAGGACAGTGAACTGGCCCCCTGTTTAAAAAGTTTGAGGACCCCTGCAAGTCTAGTTGATCAGGGCCTCTGCCCCTTGCCTGCTCCCTCATATACATATATATATATATATATATATATTATATATATTATATATATATATAATATATATATATAAAGCATCTGGCCAGCCTCTGGGAGCTGCCCACACAGCTGATGATGTAAATGCAGGCCACGGGTGACAGGCAAGCAGGATGTGCCTATCCAGAGTTCAGTGACAGGAGAATAAAGGGTCTGGCTACTGTTTTCTGTTTGGGAATGTTATCTGCCCAGATGGGTTCCAGGAGGAGGTGGCCCTCACAGGGACCACTTCTTGTATGTGCGAGTACTGAACATAGCAGCACTGCCTATGAATGGGACTATACACGTGGGCGCACTAACTTGCACAAGAGCACTGCCTGAACGCGTGAGCACTGTCTGCGTGCAGGAGCACCACCTGCCCGCGGAAGCACAGATTGCATGCAGGAGACACACGAGAGCACTGTCTATGCTCAGGAGCAGTGCTTGCCCATGGAAGCATTCTCTGCACGTGAGAGCCTCCCTACATGGGGAAGCACCATCTATGTGTGAGTACAATCTGCACTCAAGAGCACCGTCTCATGTGGGAGCACAGCCACACCCTGGCTCTGTGTGAGACTCTGCAGGTGCCACAGCATCAGCTCTCAGCTGGATGGTGGGTGCAGAAAGGACCCTCGTTCCCGCTCTGTCCACCCAGATACAGAGCTCCTGGGTCTCACAGGAGGAGGTGATGGGGCAGGGATAGAAAGCCTGCATCCCCTGAGCTCTCACAATCTCACCTCCCTCCACCAGAGCCAATGCTTTTCTCTAGCCTCAGAGCCAGGAACAGCTAGAAGACTGGCGAAAGAGAAGGTCTCTGAGAAGGGACAACTGTGGCCTCCGCCTCCCCACCTGATCGCTGGCTGATCGGTCTGTCCTGACCAACAGCTGCCCAAGCACGCAAACCACAGGTCGCTGAGATGTGGCCAGGATGGGACCTGGTTCTGGGAAGTCTCAGGCAAGCATGTGAACAGATAGGGCTGTGTCGGGGGTTCAGGGTGCTGCTGTTCCCCCATAGGCCTGCAGGCCCATTCTCCTGGCCAGGCCAGTCTTGAGCAGAGTTAGACCCGACCTGGAGAAGTCCACAATCCCCTGCCTGCCTACACGACCCAGCAGGCCTCCGCTGGGCCATATGTGGACAAAGGCCATTGTCAGCAGGCAGACAAGCCTGACAGTGAGTGGGCACATGCTCAGGAGGGAGGAGACACCACACAGAGCTGCTGGATGTGAACTTGGAGCTGGGCCCAGCAAGACAGAACTTGGGCCCAGCATCCCGGCCCCAGGCCAGCCCCCTGCCAGGCCCCAGGCTGGCTCGTCCTTCAGGCCGCACCAGACATGATTGTCGGTGCTAAATCTCCCTGAGAAAAGGCTCCCCATATTCCCAGTGGCCCTCCACATCATGCCCAGCCTCCTGCTCTCTGGGCCCAGTGTTCTGAGAGCTTTGTGCCTCAGCCACATGAACACCTCCGGTTCCTGACACCCAGGGCCCCCAGGCTGGCTTTTCCAGTGGCCTCTCCTCTCTCCTGAGGGCCCTTTTGGTCTCCTTTTTGTCCTCTTAGAGCTCCTCACTCCCTAGCATCAGGCCTCAAGGCCAAGTTTATGCCTCGTCTCAATGGCCCTGTCCCCCTGGGTGCAGCTGCCCTTGCTGTCCTGCTGCAGCTCCTGAAAGGTGGAGTGGGAGAGGGTTATGCCAGCAATCCTGGGCAGTTCTAGAGCCAACTATGAAGGTAGGAAGTCAGGCCAGGGTGGCTCTGTGGCTAGGCTCACACAACAAGAAGGCCAGTGTCGCCCACAACATGGAATGCTCCTCCCTCACACAGAAGCTGTTGCTCCATCTGGGCCTTGGCTTCTGTCAGGGAGACGTGAGGGGGCGACCAGAGCGCACAGTGTAACCTCAGGGGGCACCGATGCCATCAATTGACCTGTTCATTCTCCACATTGGTTGCACCCTGGACTGGCCAGGTCATAGAGAGCCTGAATCTCCTTCTCCTGCAGGCACAAAGCAGCAGCCATCAGAGCAGGGATGGCCTGTGTCTGCTGGCCTCACTGGATGGTTGCAAGGTATCTCAGAGGGGTGTCTCCAGCCCCGTGGGAAGCTGGTATGGAGCACCGCAGGATCTCGCGAACCCTCCATCTAATGAGGCTTTGCCTGTTTCCCCAGGATGGCCAGCATGCAGCAAGCACTCAGCTGGGGCAGAGCAAGGGGGTGTGGCCCTGCCTGGGGGGGTACCATACCCCAGACCATGGTCTATGCCCTAGCTGAGCCTTCCCTCCTGCCCACCCCCAAGGGCTGGACATGTCCTGTACCATCTCTGAGGCTCTCTGGCTCAAAGGCCCCTATGCTTAGCAGCTCCCTGTCTTCATCTTCTGGCTGTCACAAGGCCTGAGCCCTGCCTTGAAGTGTGTCTGGGGGTGTCTCTGAGAGGCCTCCCGGGTCCCCATCCCCACCCTTTAAGGTTCAGACTCCCCCACCTACAGGCCAGCTCAAAGGTCCCCTTGAGTCTCGGTGACTCCTCTGAACCTGCCAAGCTCTGATTCAGCCTGCAGGTGTGGGTGCCCACACAGCCCTCCTTGCAGGCTCCTCAACACTGCACCCCTCTTCAGCTCCTGTTCTGACCTGCTGACACTTCCCTCGCGCACGCACACACACACACAGACACACACACACACACACAGACACAGACAGGCAGGCAGGAAGGCAGACACACACACACACACACACAGACACAGACAGGCAGGCAGGCAGGCAGACACACACACACACACACACACACACACACAGACAGGCAGGCAGGCAGGCAGACACACACACACACCACACACACACACACACACCACACACACACACACACAAACACACACACACACACACTGGAATCGCTGAATCCCATCTGCTCTTTCTCTCATCTCCAGGGACCCAGGGAGGGTCAGAGTGGACTGAACCCAAGGGAAGTGAATGACTTAACACCCATGGTCTCTCCTTCATGCACGGACCCAAGAGGGGACACTTCTCAAATCTGAGGCTGTCTCAGACAGGGCCCCTCAAACTTCATGAGGCTTTTGGAGTTTGCTGCCCAGAGCCACTCCCTCTTCTTTTAACTGCACAAAGGTTGGAGAAAAAAAACAAAAACAAAAACAAAAAACAAAAAACAAAAAACCAAGGGTCCCAGGGCTCAGAAATATGCCCTGATCACCTATAGGAATCAGTCCCCAGGCCTGAGCTAGCCAGAGATAGGGGTTCACTGAGGGGCCCACCAGCTTGCCTTCTAGACCCCCTGGCATGCAATTCACTCCCAATAGTCAAGAGTTTTATTTCATTTAGGGGCCTCACCCACTATACTCAGGGCTTACTCCTGGCTCTGTGCTCTGGGATCACTCCTGCCAGTACTGGGGGGGACCATATGGGAAGCTGGAGATCGAACCTGGGTTTGCCTTATTGCAAGGCAAGCACCCTACCCACAGTACCATCTTTCTGGCCCCACTTCCAACACACAGCACTGACAAAAAAAAAAAGAGGAAGAAGCAGTAAGAAAGTATGGGGTCAGAGGGCTATAGATAAGGGAGGTAACATGAGTGCCTTCTTGCCCTAGCCAGACTGGTCTGGTAGGGACCAGGGCAGCTTTCCTTGTCTTTGTGCCTGTCCCTGGGGGTGACTAGATGCTCAAACACATGAGAAGTAGCCACTGCTCAATCAATGCCACTGAGTGAGGGACCCCAGGGACCAGAGCTGCTCCATGATGGTATCTGAGTGTGCTAAATGGAGAGAGCTGCCTCAAACAGGGGAAGTCTACCTGAGCCCCGAGAACCACCCTGGCAGGCCAGCCAGGCTCCCAGACCCCAGCAGGCTCCAGTTACCTTCTCGGCCCGGCTGGAGAGTGGCCCGTCCATGTCGGCTTTGAGGTGGACCGGGGGTGCTGTGTAAGGCAGCCGGCAGTGCACCTGCCCACACTGGACCTGACCTGCGGACGAGAAAATGCCTTGAACCTATCCCCTGCCTCCTGCACAGGCCCCAGTGGGTGTCCGAGGACTTGGATCATCCCGCCACTTACTGGATGGTGACCCTCGGCCCACCATCAGCAAGAGTGGCAGCCACACGTTCATCTCTAACGGGCAGCTGACACTGTCAGCCTCACGGAGACACACTCTACTCTGTGTTCATACTCAAAACTCCCACTCTGCGGGTGGACTTGGAACCCAGGACAGACCCCCTCACACTCGCCTCTTCAGGACTCTGCACTCAAGGTACCTAGTCTTAGTTTTTGTTGTTGTTTTGGGTTTTTTGCTTGATTTCTTGTTTTGCTTTTTATTTTTGGGGGGGAGACCACACCCAGATATGCCCAGAGCTTATTCCTAACTTTGCATTCAAGGAATCACTCCTGCTGGGGTTTGGGGGACTATAAGGGATGCCAGGGGTTGAGTCTGGGTTGGCCATATGCAAGCGAGTAACCCTCCTTGCTGGGCTCTCTCTCCACCCCTCACCTTTGTGCCACTCTCCTAAGACCACCCTAAAGGACAACTGTGACTCACACCAGCACCTGCTTCCTTCCTGCCCTTCCTGTCCTGTTGCCTTCCCCTCGGCATTTCCCATCCTCCAGTGATCCTCCTTTGGGGTTTTATTTGGTTGGTTTGGGGATTTTTGGATCACAGCTGGCAGTGCTCACGCACTTCAGGAGGGAATCATGCAATGCTGGGGGCTGAACCCAGTCTCACAGGCAGAGGGTGTTCTCCTTAGTCCTTGGACCATCTCCCGACCCCATTTTCTTCTTATCTGCCATGACGCAGCTCTGTCAACTCGATAATGAGCTCCAGCAAGGGTGGAGATTTTTGTGTTTCTAGATTTTTTTTTTTTTTTTTGGTTTTTGGGCCACACCCAGCGGTGCTCAGGGGTTACTCCTGGCTATCTGCTCAGAAATAGCTGCTGGCAGCACAGGGGGACCCTATGGGACGCCAGGATTCGAACCAACCACCTTGGGTCCTAGATCAGCTGCTTGCAAGGCAGACGCCGCTGTACTATCTCTCGGGCCCCGTGTTTCTAGATTTTTGACTAGGAGGATTTCCAGTCCTAAAACGAGGCAAACTGACAATAAGCACTCATTGTGCATCTACGTGTTTCTTGAGTGAATTTCTTTTTTTTTTTTTTTTTTTGGGCCACACCCTGTGACGCTCAGGGGTTACTCCTGGCTATGCGCTCAGAAGTTGCTCCTGGCTTCTTGGGGGACCATATGGGACGCCGGGGGATCGAACCGCGGTCCGCCCTAGGCTAGCGCAGGTAAGGCAGGCACCTTACCTCCAGCGCCACCGCCCGGCCCCATAAATTGAGTGAATTTCTATAACCTTCAACATCTCAAACTGTTGGGAGTGAGGGTGGTTTGTGGCTGGTCTTTATCAGTCTCTTGGCCATGTCTCTCTTCCCTACAGTTCATACTCTGGCTATAGTGGGAAGGAGTCCTGAGCAAAGACTTATCCTGGGAAAGGAACTTGGGACAAAGCAACATGCCTTTATTTTTTGTTTGTTTGTTATTGATATTTGCACACCTGGTGGTGCTCAAAGTTCAGTCCTGGCTGTCTACTCAGGGACCATATGGGATGCTGAGATGGAATTGGGGTCAGCGGCATGCAAGGCAAGCACTCTACCTGATGTACGATCTCTCTGGATCCTCAGGGCTTACTTTTGACTCAGCTCAGGAGTCACTCCTGATGGTGCTCAGCAGACCATGTGGGGTGCCAGGGCTGGCCACGTGCAAGGCAACTACCCACTGCACTATAGCTGCGGTCCACAGATAGCGTGTCCTTCTGAGCCCCCACTCCCTCACTTGAAGAATAAAGGAACTGTATGGAAGTGTAGACAGGGAACCAGGGAGATAGTTCATGGGTTAAGTGAAGTAAGGCTCTTGCCTTGCACATAGTTCCCTCCAGTTTGACCACTGGCACTACGTATGGTCCTGAGGACAGCCAGGAGTAGCCTTAGCAATACTGGGTACATGCACGCATACACAGTTATACAAACTGGGGGCTTTTATGAAGGTTACAGTGGTGACCAAGGATTAAATTTAGGGTCTTACATATGTGCCCACTTCTGATATCCAAGCTGGGATTACTTTTGGGAGGTATGCGTGGCAATACTTGGGAATTATCCTTTTTTATTTATTTATTTATTTTATTTATTTATTTTTGGTTTTGGGGTCACATCCGGTGGCGCTCAGGGGTTACTCCTTTACTCCTGGCTGCATGCTCCGAAATCACTCCTGGCATGTGCGGGGAACCACGTGGGATGCCGGGATTCGAGCCACCATCCTTCTGCATGCAAGGCAAACACCTTACCTCCACGCTATCTCTCCGGCCCCGGGGATTATTAACTCTGTACTCAGAGGTTACTCTGTTTTTTTTTTTGTTTTTTTTTTTTTGTTTTTTTTTTTTGTTTTTTTGTTTTTGGGCCACACCCGTTTGATGCTCAGGGGTTACTCCTGGCTATGCACTCAGAAGTCGCTCCTGGCTTGGGGGGACCATATGGGACACCGGGGGATCGAACCGCAGTCCGTCCTACGCTAGCGCTTGCAAGGCAGACACCTTACCTCAGAGGTTACTCTGGCACTACTTTGGGGGAACATCCAACCTGGACCTTCCTGTCTGCAAAGCATGCACTCCTGTCCTTTGGAGAGGGCACGCGTGGCATCGCTCAGGTATTACTCCTGGCTCTGAGCTCAGAAATGACTTCTGGCAGGCTTGGGGGACCACGTGGGATGCCAGAGATCAAACCTGGGTTGGCTGTGTACAAGGCAAGTGTCCTACCCACTGTGCTATCACTCTGGCTCTAAGCTCAAGTCCTTTGACCTATCTCTCCAGCACAAATGGGAGGTATCAAATTTAGGGTCTTCACAAATAGCCTGACATTACATGGAAAATTGTATGGGTTCAGGTTCTTAGAAGCTGATTCCTAAGTATTTTAAAAATCTAATCTGAGGGCTGGAGCAGTGGCGCAAGTGGTAGGGCATTTGCCTTGTACATGCTGACCTAGGATAGACCACAGTTCAAAAGTCCCAAAGTCCCATCTGGTCCCCCAAGCCAGGTGCAATTTCTGAGCATGTAGCCAGGAGTAACCCCGAGAGTCACCGGGGATAGCCCAAAAAGCCAAAAACAACAACAACAACAACAACAAACAAAAAAAAAAACAATAACCTCTAATCTGAGGGGCCGAAGCGGTGGCACAGGGCATAAGGCATCTGCCTTGCACATGCTAGCCTAGGACGGACCACGATTTGGTTTCCTGGCATCCCAATGGTCCCCCAAGCCACGGGCGATTTCTGAGCACATAGCCAGCAGTCACCAAAAAAATGTAACCTGAGGAGCCAGAGAGACAATATAGCAGGTAAGACACTGACCTTACATGCTGTGGTGACCACAACCTGGGTTTGAGTCCCTGGCACTATCACACATGGTCCCCGGAGCTCTGCCAAGCATTACTCCTAACCACAGGGCCAGGAATAGTCCCAGAACAGGTAGATGTGGCTCTAAAACCAAATTTCCTTCCCCGTTAGATTCTAAGTTGTGCAGATGCAGGAAATTAAGATTCTCTGCCCTTTATAGGTATAAATATATCTATAAATATAGATATAAATATAATAGATATAAAGGAAAATGTCACCTTTCTGATTCTAAAACTCTTGTGGGCAGAGTGATAGGAGGTAGTGATAGCAGGTAGGGTGTTTGCTTTGCACATGGATGCCCCAGGTTCAATCCCTGGTTCAATCCATATGGTGTCCTGAGCCCACCAGAAGTGATTTCTGAGAAGTAACCCCTGAGCACCACCAGGTATGCACCCCCCCAAAAAAAAATAAAATAAAATTCATTTCAAGTTCCTAGTGCAATATCTTCAGAAAATTCAACAGCTCACAACTTCAATTAACCACAAAGCAGAATGCTGAGATGACCTGGAGTCTTGCAAAATAGGAATGATGGGCCCAATATTCAGCATATCCTGGACCAACCTCAAGGGTGGTTGGTTTCACCTCAAGGTAAAGAGGAAGGAGTCCTAGTCCAAGGCATCACAAGAAGGTTCAGCAGGCCAACCAAAAAACGTGGACAGAATCCTGGCCAACCCCAAAGGCCATGGCCCCAGTCCTAGACCCAGCACAAGTTGTCCTCTGGAACCAAGAAAGCTTCTGGTCCTTGCAATCTTTCAGAGGAACTAGATGTGTCACAGGCTCTGAGCAGCTAAAGCCATTGCACAGAAAGCAAAGGGAGCAAAAATTCTCCACTTGAGCAGCGGGCTCAGGCACCAAGAGCACAAAAAGGGTTTGGCTTCTGGTGGGCACCTGATGCACTAGGCAGGACACTATACCCTTCACACTGCCAATCAAGACCCACCCCCAACCCGAAAGCTGCTAAAATGAACAGCACTGAGGAAATGCTGCAGAAGATAAGTCAATGATCTAATTTAACACTACTGCTTGAAGACAGGAATCTTGGGGTTGTTTGTTTTTGGGGGGAGTCACAGCAACAGCACTCAGGGACTACATTCAACTCTTTTTTGGGGAGGGCCACACCCAGCGGCACTCAGGGGTTACTCCTGGCAGGCTCGGGGGGCCATATGGAACGCTGGGGTTCAGACCACTGTCCATCCTGTGTTGGCTGCATGCAAGGCAAATGCCTTACCGATGTGCTATCTCTTTGGCCCCTACATTCAACTCTTATGCTTGGGGAACAAGCGGAGCTGGGGATAGAACCTAGACCACCACCCACATGCATAGCTTCTCTATCTCTCTGTCTGTCTGTCTGTCTGTCTGTCTGTCTGTCTGTCTCTGTCTCTGTCTTTCTCTCTCTCACCTCTCTCTCTCTCTCTCTCTCTCTCTCTCACACACACACACACACACACACACACACACACACACACACACACACACACCTACTTGGCATAGGACAAAGGATTTGTGGCTATGCAATGGTCCCTACTATAGTTTTTTACTGCATAACCTTCACAAATTTTATGCCAACAATCTTTGGCCAAAACTGGGGGCTCAATTGTTGTGTGAAGCTTTTTTTTTTTTTTTTTTTTTTTTTTTTGGTTTTTGTGCCACACCCGGTAACACTCAGGGGTTACTCCTGGCTATGTGCTCAGAAGTTGCTCCTGGCTTGGGGGACCATATGGGACGCCGGAGGATCGAACCGAGGTCCGTCCAAGGCTAGCGCAGGCAAGGCAGGCACCTTACCTTTAGCGCCACCGCCCGGCCCCGAAGCTTTTTTTTTTTTTTTTTTTTGGTTTTTGGTTTTTGAGCCACACCCGGCGGTGCTCAGGGGTTACTCCTGGCTGTCTGCTCAGAAATAGCTCCTGGCAGGCACGGGGGACCCTATGGGACACCGGGATTCGAACCAACCACCTTTGGTCCTGGATCGGCTGCTATCTCTCCGGGCCCTTTTTTAACAGTGTTGGTGTGGCTACAAACCATGGTGTGGGATAATTATTTGGTGAATATGGTGCTTCTCTAGGTGTGTCATCTCTGAGGATGCCATCAATGGAAACTGCCTCAAAAAGAAAACTAGCCATCAATGCCTGCTCATATTCTGTCAAGAGTCATCCTGTTCCCTCCAGAAATCCTTCACCATTTATCATCTTTCCGCCCCCTTCCAATCTGAAATGGGGGCTGTAAGAGCAGCAGACTTTCAACTATTTTCTTCTCTGTTGTATCTCAGGGCCTAGCACACAGAAGGGCACTTAAGAAACATTTACCATGTTGGGGACAGGGCTCATTGGCAAAGCATGTGGCTGGCATGTGTGAGGCCTTAGGTTTGACCCCTGGCACCATAACATATATGTATGTGGGGCCGTAGCGAAAGCACAGCGGTAGGGTGTTTTCCTTGCACTCAGCCAACCCCAGACCGACTTCGGTTTGATTTCTGGCATCCCATATGGCCCCCTAGTCTGCCAGGAAAGACTTTTGAGCGCAGAGCCAGCCTGGGAGATCTCTCAAAGGGCTGAAATGCAGCTTTACATACAGGAGGCCTCAAGTTCAACCCTGGCTCCACTAGGAACCCCAGTACCACTAGGTCCAGACTTTAAACTGACCCCTCCTGTTGGCTGAGAACAGCCGAGGGTAGTCCCTATCCCCCAAAAGTACTATATGGAGCCCAGAATACGAAAATATATTTCTAAATGCAGTCTTTTTCATTTTTTTTTGTTTTTTTTTGGGGGGGGGGACACCCAGCGGTGCTCAGGGGTTACTCCTGGCTGTCTGCTCAGAAGTAGCTCCTGGCAGGCACCAGGACACCGGGATTCGAACCAACCACCTTTGGTCCTGGATCGGCTGCTTGCAAGGCAAACGCCGCTGTGCTATCTCTCCGGGCCCTAAATGCAGTCTTTTTATAGGGGGGGTCATAGTCAGGTGTCACTCCTGAGGTCAGTGGGGACCCTATGGGATACCAGTGACCGAACGCATGTTGTCCGCATGCAAGGCAAGTGCCCGCTCACTGTACTATTGCTCCAGCTCTTACATTCAGCCTTAGGACTCTACCAGCCAGGAACCAACTAACATCTTAGTTTCCAGATGAGGAAGTTGAGGCTGGTGAAGTTTTGGTGACCTGTCCAAGATCACAGAACTCTGAGCACGCCATCCCCCTGTCATGCACCCCTACATTCAACCATAAGGGCGCATTCTGTCTCCTTCGGCTTCCTCTGTGGCGCTGCAATGGAAGCTGCCCTCTCTCGCCTCAAGTTAAGCCTGACCATCCTCCGGCGCCCCACTTGCCAGCGGTCCATCCCCGGGCGCTCATCGACTGCCCCTTGCTCCTATGCGCGCACAGCTGTGAAAACTGGACAGGCGCGGGTCACCTTGGCTTCTTGCTCCAAGTTCTCTCTACCAGAAAGCAGGCTCCGTCATCCACCCACCATCTGTCTCGCTTTCTCCCTCGCCCCCTGCTCCTGGCTCCGCGTGGGTGGGTGCTTGCTTGGCCATTCTTTACGGCAAGGGCAGAATCGAGTTTCCAAGCTTCACGATTCCGCATCGAGCGGCCCCCAGGGTCCCTCTCTGTCCACACCCCCCTGCACCCCGCGCCCTCTCTCTCCACTGCCGCGTGGCGCCCACTCACTCTCGATGTAGCCGTGCAGGGTGACCATGCGCGCGCGCTCGGGGCTGCTGAAGGGCGCGTAGTGGATGTCGTCGGACAGGGTGGAGGGCAGGCGGGACGGAGGCGCCCCGGAGGGCGGCACGGGGTGCTGCGGCGTGTGCTTTTTATGCCGCGCCCGGCAGTTTTGAAACCACACCTGCAACGACAGCCTCGGGCCCCTCAGCCTCTCGGAAGGGCTCGGACCCCCGCGGTGGGACCCAGGGTCTGCGCGCTCCCCGTGCGCCCCGGGAGACGGACGCGCGTCTCCAAGCTGGCCCCGCACGGGGTGGGGCGCGCCCCGGGGAGCCCCAGGTCCTGCCCCTGGATGCCCCCAGACCCTGCCCCTGGGTGCCCATCGCACCTGGATGACCCTCCGGCTGAGGCCCGTCATGTCCGCCAGCTTCTGCAAGGTCTGCGCGTCGGGGTTGTTGTCCTGCGCGAACTGCGCCTGCATCACCTGCGGGCGGGCGGTGAGGCTCGAACCCCGGCCCAATGGGCGCCAACGGCCCGGAGGCCACGCCCCGGGCACCCGCAGCTCCGCCCCGTCCTCCTGGGGTGCGGGCTCTCCGCCCCGGGGCGCCCCAGGCCACTCCCACGCCCCCCGCGCCCGCGCGCTCGGGTACCTGCAGCTGCTCGGCCGTGAAGGAGGTCCGCGCGCGCTTGGCCGGCTTGGGCTGACTGTCCTGCTCCGAGGGCACTGCCCCCTCCAGCGTGAGGCCGTTCCCTGGGGGCGACACAAGAGGCTGTCCACGTCCCCCTCTCTTCTAGTGGCAGCCTGGAAAGGACGGGGACGGGGAGCTGGTCCCGGAAAGGGTCAGGAGCCGGGTTGGCTGCCGAGGGGCATCCCGCGGGGCTCAGGTCCCTGCGCTCCGTCGCCACCGGGAAGGGCCTTTTGCTCTGGCACAGAGGCTTCCCTTATCTGGTCTGAATCTTAAATAAGTCTCACCTCCCCCAGGGCGGACGGCGTGATCCTCACCACCTAACAGCGGGGGAAACCGAGGCTCAGAGAGAGCGCTCGACCTTTCCACTAGAATTCTCAGGGCGCTGACTCCGGTGCCTCAAACTGGGCTATCCTAAGCTACAACAGGCCCCGCAGGGGCAGAGGGGAAGCATGCAGGGTACAGAACCGTGATCCTTAACAATATTGTAAAAACTAAACAAGAAAAAACAACAGGTAGAATAAAAAAGGCTGGAAAGATCTACAGAAGGAATTGGCGGTGGTCGTCTGGCAGAATTGCGACGTTTCTTGCAATATAGCTAATTCTGGAATCTTTTACAATCCTCTTAAGACACTTTATAAGTTTGATTTTGTTAACTGGAATATATTAATTATTCTCTTCTCACGGATATTACCTTAATAGTCATGCTAAATTTATTTCCAAACTCCTTATTAAAAACTCAGAATCAAATTTTCAGATAAGCATAAGCAAGAAAGTAGAAGTCATCAGCGATTCCACCGCTATTCTCAATTTATTGTATTTGTTTTTGTAATTAGGAAAAATACTATGTTGAGGGAGAAAAAAACACTTCAATATACCTACCTAAAAACCTGAGAAGATACACTAAAATATAGGGGGTAGTGGTATTTGGAGCAATCTTTATTTTTGTCTCTCTCCCCCCCCCCAAACCAATTCGTCTCATTCTCCCCTCCACATCAATGTATTTGCAAATTTAAGAAATAAAACAACTGCATTGTTTTACAACAATGCAGCAAAGTCAGTGGAGGTTATTCAGAGCACTTGTCTTCAAGCTTCCCTGCAGGGCAGGATCGGAGTTCAGCTTGGCTGGGTTTCCCAGTTGGTCCACGTGCATTTGGGGTCACTGATAAGGGAGGATTAACTCCCAGGTTTCTACTGCCTACTGGCCCACTGCTGCAGGTAAAACTTCATGGCATCCCTATAAGCGTCCCCTCCATTCATTGCATCACGCCCTGAGATCGTGGACGTGGGGCAGGCACTTTCTGGTATGAATGTCGCAAGAGACAAGAATGGGTGGACTACCCTGTACCTTGGTAAGGCAAACGGAGGGAGCCTGATCTTGGGCCAGGTGAAGGGGCTCTGGAGCTCCGGGCTGGGGAAGGGACAGGATGCCAAGATGGCTTCTGAGCCAGGGTGACCTCTAACACAGCACTTGCACCGTGCAGATAGCCTGCGCCTGTTTTTCCACCGCTACACCCACAGGGAGGGGTGCTCGCTACCTCCTAAGGTGATGCTACGAACTCATGAAGTAACCATGTTACAGGGAAGTTGGCAGCCAGACTGGAGTGTCTGGTGCAGCCCTCATTCCAGCCTCCCCTTCTCCCTCCCAGCCCTCACCAGAGCTGCAGGACCCGGATCTATGTGCTTTGGGGAGAAACCCCACTATCAGAGACAGAAAGCTGGAGGAATCTTTCTAGTGCAACATTGGTCTTGCCTAGAAGAGGAGACTGTGGCCCGCCTGGCAAGGCAAGGATGTTTCTTCCACACTCACCCCAACCCCACCCCACCCCACCCCACCCGGGCATGCCAGAGACAAACCCCAGGAAGGCTCTCCAGAAGCCAAGGTCGCTTTCCTCCCAGCTGCAAAAGAAACTCCGGGCCCTGGTCTCCAGCTGGAGCAGCCGGAGTGGGAGTGGTACTGGGTCTCCTTACCCCTCTAACCCCGCGGGGCCTGGCCCAAGAAGGTCCCGGGCAGCTGGAGGAATTGTTCCAGGCGCTACAGAACGCTGGGCTGCTCCATTCTGTCGGTACCTCCTAACTCTCCCACGCGGCTGGCTCCCTGCTCTTTGAGAAGATGCCCGACCCTCACTCCTCAGCCCATTTTACGCATTTCAAAGTCTCCCTTTTCAGTGGCCGCATCTCTAGCCAACTCCAGCCTGGGCGCGAGCCGGGCGCGCGGCTCCACCGCACACCGCACGTCCATCGCCTCTGGGTGGCGATCCCCAGGGCTCCCTCCAGGCTGGAGCGCAGGGTTTGCGGGCCCGGGACGGGGTGGGAGAGGAGCGGGCGGGCAGAGGCGCAATCGGGCCGAGTGGGTACCGTTCTCCGCGGCCCTCTTGAGGTTCTCGATCATGGTGTCGTAGTGGATGCGACACAGCACCTTCTCCTCCACCAAGCCGAACTCCTCGCCCGTGGAGAGCTGCCGCTTGCAGGAGAAGCAGGCGAAGCAGGCCAGGTGGTAGGCGTTGCCGCGCGCCCTCCGCACCCAGTCGCTGGCGTAGATCTGCCGCCCGCACCGCGCGCACTTGGTCCCGAAGCGGCTGCGGAGAGGGAGCGGGAGGAGAAGGGTGAGACCACCTCCCAAATCCCGGGGCGCTCAGGGTCCCCTACCCCAGACTCACCCCCGGCGCGCGCCAAGGCCCACCTAGAAAGTGGGAGTTGGTGTTGTTGCTATTGTTGTTTTAACTTTCTTTCTTTTCTAAGTTTTCCAAGGCTGACTTGCAACTCGATTTCACATCAATCTGCTTATTAAGACCTTTCTTACTAGAGAGACTATGATAATAGAAATAATAGATTCCCCCCCTTTTGCCCTCTTATCATATGCCCAATAAAGTTCCAAGTTTTTACGTTGATTGTGCAGGTAAGGAAACTGCGGGCCGGCGAGGTCAGGAAACTTTCCCAAGGTCGTTCCCAAGCCAGTCTGGCTCCACAGATGAATAAACTGTCACCACTGAAGAGAAGCCTGAAGTTCTGAAGAACCAGAGAAGACACGTTTGGGCCGAGTGACCCTGCACAAATTATTTGATTCCTCTGAGAGCCCATATACCCTGCCCAGCAGTAGTGGCTACAAATTTGAATTTATTTAGTGCTTTGTGCTCAAATAATACCCAGCTGGCCTCAGACTCTAGAAATACATGCCTTTCTAACACTAATAAAAAGACAAACACAACCAACAGATCAACTGTCTCCTTCCCCTAGTGCTGTAGCTGTTAGGTGTTTCTGCCCCCACCATTATTAGACTGGAAGCACCTCTACCATCAGACCGCTGCTGGGAAGCAGCAGAAAAAAAAAAAAACAGGCTTCACCAGTTGCTTGAGTCAGCTCAGGCTCTGATGCCTGAGCGCTGAGGAAGGTTTGTTCTGGGCACGATTCACCATGGCCCTCCCTGCAAGCCTGTTTCCTCCGGCTCACACCAGGATTTCTGGGAATGTGGTGACTGTGTCCTGAAGACAGCCCATCAAACGTTGAAGCCAAGATCTGTGCTTCGTCAGTCCCTCAATCCCTTCTATTCAATCCTTCTTTGCACTCCCACAACTGACCCATAATCAGGCTCTTCAAGTCCCCTTTCTGAAGTATCTGGGGACCCATCATCTCCTCTCCTGCATCCTCGGTCAGGATCCCCCAGTCTCCACCCCAACCTTCTCAGCCTGCCCTTCCCATGTTCAGCAAGCTGCCTCCCAGACTGCAGAGTGGATCCAGTGCCCTCCCATCTCCTGTTCAAATCCTTGTTGGCTTAGCTCTCTCCTCAGGATCTCTGCCCAGGAGCTTTGCAAAGCCTAACAGACCACAGACTCTCTAACAAATAGTAACCTGCATCAAGGGGGGGCAGGCTTTTAGGTCCCCCCCCCATGGCACTTTCCCAACTCTAGGCACCCACTCACTCCTGAAACTATTGCAGCATTTCCTTCTTGCATTCGGTAAATGACAGGCTACTTGCTCCGATCCCCTTGCTACCCTGGAAGGCTGGCCCCACCCAGAAGACTTGCCTTTGGGATCCCAGAAGCTGCCCCTCCACTCCAACCCAGGAGCCTGTGGCCTGAGGAATCAGCCAGTCAACGCACCCATTGGTTGGTTACAGTCCTGACCACTTTGACTAATGCAAGAAACAACTGTCCTCAGGCAACACAGACTTGGACTAAACAGCTCACACCCCAGAAGGATTCACAGCACTACTCTATGGGGATCAAGACAGTCAGCGAGAGGGGGGGCTTTCACTAGAGTTTGGAGACCAGTTCACAGAGGTTGCTCGGAGTACCTCTGCCAACTCTATAGCTTGGGCACATTCATCATCTCTTCATCCAGCTAACTGGGCTTTCCTCAACTTAGGTCTTGAATTCTACACGAGGAAAGGGCAGAGGAAAGCAAGTCTGCTCAGCTGGTGCAAACCTGCTCCTCACCCACCCATAACGGTCCCTTCTGTTGGCAGTGTCTGGGTTGTTGGGAGCGTAGAAAGAAGCTAGCAGGTGTGTGCAGAGCCCAGTCAAGATAGGAAGGAGCCTGGAGTAGGAGCCCTTCATTGTGGCACCCCGTGAAGGTCCCCCACTGCTTTTCTCTTCAGCAGTTGGAGGTAGGGACTCTGGCATGCAATGTGCAAGCGGGCAGGTGACTTGCCCAAGGCCACAGGTAGAGTGAGCTCTGGCTGGGTGGACCCTAAGGAACATTAAAGACCAAACCCCACTCGAAGGAGCTGAGCTGAACTGGCATAGATGGGAAGGGGCTCTATTGGAAGGCAGCTCTTGGGCTGGGAGGAATGTATGCCAAGGACTGGGGCCCACAGGGCCAAGGGAGGAAGGTCCTGGCTCTATGCGGCCAGGAGGCTTCTGGACTGCGGTCTCAAACTCCCCAAGAAAGCCAAAGACCAATTCATGCACCTCCTGGAGGTCACCCCCAGATCTCCTGGCACTTTGAGACTCAGCTCCTCCCTTCAGTTCTCTCCCAGTGCTCCAAGTGGAGCGTGGCGACCACATCCCAGTGACACTTCTCCACGAGTCCCTCCAGCCCCAGGATCCCCTCCCTCCCGCGTCAACGAAACCAGCCCGGCGCGGGGATCCCGAGGAAGAGCACACGGTTGGGGAACCTTCCGGGCTGCCGCGAAGAGTACCCGCCACCCAGGCAGGGGTCTGTGCCAACACTCAGGGCCAAAGGGAGAGTTTTGCGCACCGAGATTCTAGTAGCGTTCGATGGACGCGTTCGCTGCGCAGCTGCCGGATTCCGGGAGCAGCGAAATCGTGGAGCGGAGACAACGAAACTTCCAGGAAGGAGCGTTGGGGAGCGATTCGGAGGAACCACCAGCACCGCCGCCTAACCCCCCTGCTCCCCAGATTCCCGGGATTTCGCGTGGCGAAGGCGCAAAGGACAGCAGGGCCGACGCCAGAGGGGAGCACGCCCCGCCGAGCTGGAGATTCCAGGCTCTCCGAGCACGAAGCAGAGACGTCGGTCGTGCCGGTCGTGCCCGGCTGCTGCGCCCCTGCCCAGGCCACGCTCGTCCCGCCAGCCAACTCCAAAAGCGCTCCGTAATCATCCGTTAGAAGAAGGGACCCCGGGACCCCGAAGTTTCTCTCTGATCCCTCCCTCTGAGCGCGGCGACCCTCTTCTGCACGCTTTGGAAAAGCACATTTTTATGGGGAAAAGCCCAGGGAGTCGAGCTGCTGCCCCTCAGACCAGCCTTCCTTTGCCTGGCATGTTCCCTTGATGACCCGAGACTTGCAGAAGGCAAGCTAGGGGTTTGGGTTCCTTTCCCCTCCCATTCCTTCCTATCCTCTAAGAGAAGACGCGAATGAAAAGGAAACAGACCAGCAATTAAGAGGTTAAAACGCCCAGCGCCACGGAGGTCCCGGCCAGAGGCCCCTCCCCAACTCCACTCTAAGCTCCCCCCAACATCTGTCCCCCAACAGCTGGCGGTTGCCGGCCAGCTCTGTGCCGAGGTGGGGGGCCGCTTCCCAGCACTGCCTTTCCCCGGGGACTCTTGGGGGAGGGGGAGGGGGTTCTCCCGCTGGAGCCCCCACTCTCCCCCATACAGGTTTTGGGGCTCTAGGAAGACCAGAGCAGGATGAGGACTTGGGACAGCAACTTCAGGAAGGGGGTCTGAATTGGGTTTGAATCGAGGGGAGAGGCACTGAACACTTGACTCCCTGCTCCCAAGGTCCCAGGCATAGGAGGAGACCAGGTGGCCTGACCCCCACGTCCTTGTTCCTGTCACAGGTCTCTGAGGACACCCCTGTGCGCATGCTCCCTGCATCCACCCAGGCGAGCCAAACGCCCAGATGGATTTGCTCGATTTCAAACACTCCAGTTTGCACCCTACACGGAGGATGCTGCTGGACTGCCGGAAGCCACTGGGCAGGAGCCTGAAGGGCGTGGACATAGCTCACCTGGGACACTGAGACCCAGGCACGAGGGGGGCTTCCTCAGACGCCACCACTTAGACCCAGGCGTGAGGGGGGCTTCCTCAGACGCCACCACTTATTAGTTCTAAAACCCTGGAGCCTGGATTTCCCCTTCTCTAATGTGGGGGTTAGGATCTGAGACTGGAGTGGTGATTCAATGAGATAGAGCCTGAATAGGGTTAACAGAGTCCTAGTTTAGGGGGCTCCTTACATTCAGATAACAGGAGTTCTCCGCCCCCTTTCCCTCTTCCTTTCCCCTCCCCCACCCCCTCCAAGTGACCCTGAATCTGTCCCTTTCCGCTCTAGGGACACTGGCCTTCCCAGGACACAGGGGTGCAATGCTTCAGGAAGCCTAAGGAGCCCTATTTGGGGGTGAGGGTGACATTTGCAGGTCCTGGGGCAGTGGGCAGGAGGTGCTTATCTGGGGGTGGAGCTGCTGAGCACACTGGAGTTATAAACACCAAAAGGAACTTCATCCCCCAAAGAAACCCCACCCAATCCTTGCCTGGGACTTTGCTTCACTTCTCCAAAGAAAATAGAAAGGAAGAAAGATCTTAGCAGAAAATAATAAGAAAACAGAACAACACACAGTCACTGTCTCCAGATGGGTCTCTTGCTTTTTTCCCCAGGTTCTGTCTTGTTTTTGCTAGGGCTTGGGGGGTAGAGCGGACGTAGGAATCTGGCAGAAGGCATAAGAACTGGTGAGGAGGGGCCGGGTAGGTGGCGCTGGAAGTAAGGTGTCTGCCTTGCAAACGCTAGCCAAGGATCAGGACCGCGGTTCGATCCCCCGGCGTCCCATATGGTCCGCCCAAGCCAGGGGCGATTTCTGAGCACATAGCCAGGAGTAACCCCTGAGCGTCAAACGGGTGTGGCCCAAAAACCAAAAAAACAAACAAACAAAAAAAAAAAAAAAAAAAAAAGAACTGGTGAGGTGCCTGTGCGGATTAGGGAGAATTGGAAACACTGAGGCAGGCACACAGACAGGGATGAAGCAAAACCTCCCAACAAGGCATTTAAATCAGGGCAGGGGCAGAACCAGGTCTCTGAATTTCCCCCACCCCACTCCAAAGCCTCTTGCTAGCACCCTTGGGGCACCTTTGGAACCTCCAACCAGCACCAGCTGCCAGGTGACATTGAAGGGTCTAAGGGACAATGGGGGAGACATAGGTCAAAGACTGGCAGAAAAGGAGAGAGATAGCACAGCGGCGTTTGCCTTGCAAGCAGCCGATCCAGGACCAAAGGTGGTTGGTTCGAACCCTGGTGTCCCATATGGTCCCCCATGCCTGCCAGGAGCTATTTCTGAGCAGACAGACAGCCAGGAGAAACCCCTGAGCAATGCCGGGTGTGGCCCAAAAACCAAAAACCAAAAAAAAAAAAAAAAAAGGAGAACTCAGCTCCCCATCCAACTCCTTATTCTCCCTGTGAGAATCTTGGCTTTGCTCTATTTCAAACACTCCAGTTTGCACCCTACAGAGCTCTGAGTCTGAGCTTCAGGAAACAGAATTTGTCTCAGGGCCTGGCCCCTCATGGACCCCCAGCTCTGGAGAGGGGTGCTCCCCACCCTTGCCTCAGTTCAGACCCTCCCCGGAGCCTGGGTGTTGTTCGGAGCAGACAAGAGTCCTGCCTGGCGCTGCCAGGGCTTCCCTTTCCCTTCTTGTGGCTTTGATTATTTTTGTTACAGGTGGGGCAGCCAGGGATGGGTTGTGCCTGCAGGGCGACCTGGTGGGGGTGGGGTGGGGATGAGCAGCCACACCACAGTTCTTGTGCTCCCCCCTCCCCTCCCCAAACCCGGTTCAGTTTGACTTTCAGAGCACTTGGGAAGGAACGCTCAGAACCAGGAGTCCAGGAACAGCAAGTTCCCCTTCCTCTTCAAGCAATCCAGCAAGGGATTGTCCCCAGTTAGGTCACTGTCCAGAATAAGGATGGTAAAACAAAACAAAACAAAACAAAACAAGCATGGCACCCAGACCACAGGCTACTTCCAGGAGCCTCCATGGACCTTCCTTCATGCCATGGCTTTCTAGATTCTTTCGAGAGGATGAGCAAAAGGGAGTGACGCGCCCACGGTCACACAGTGATCCACTGCTGGCCTGAAGGAACCAAGCGCTGCTTCTCCATGTCTTCACCCCATCACGATGGAAGGGGAGGCTCAGCACAAAGGGAAGGGAACCCCGGAGCCAAGGAAGGTGCTGAGCAATGGAGTGGGAGCCTGAGTTTTGATAAGCCTTGCGAGTCCAGCCAAGCACAGCATGCGAAACAGCTCTGTCTAGAATGAGCTGGAAAGGCGTGTGGAGATGTGGGCTGATAGAGCTCACCAGGTTACAAGGCTCATTGTCTTTCCCTTTAGGAGACACCATCCTACACCCTTCCCCAGGCTGGGGCCTTGGCACTAGCTCGCCTGGGAGTACAAGAGACACCCACAATAGCAATTGTCTTTTTCTCCACATTTCAAGCTCCGGAGTCAGGTCTAATGCAGGGAAGTGAAGAGGCAGGTCTCCAGCCTCCTATCCCTGCCCTGGCCAGCCAATAGTCAGAGGGGACAGTGTGGAGGACATCACTCTTTGATTTCACGGCACCCTGGGATCAGATACACAACCGCTGGCCAACGATACACAGGGCCAAAGTTCACACCACAAAGCCCCAATCCACATTCTGCTGGCCTTGGCTCAGAGAACAGGCAATGGGAGGAATTCGTAATCCTCCTCTCAGATCCTCTCCTCAGATCCTGTTCAGTTCTCAGAACCTGTGACTGCCTGGCTTTCTCTCTCTCAGGAGCCAAGCTCCAACCTTCACAGAGAAAAGACTCAATCCCCCAAACACATCAAATAAAAAACTTGCCCTAAAGGAGCATGCCCAGCCACCGCCTGTGCCCACACTTGCTTGGTGAAGCAGGTCCCCTACCTCACACGCTCAGGACACCCCCTCCCCAGCTGGATCCCCAGAGCACCTTCCCCATCCGCCTACACATGGAAGAGTCCAGAAGGTGCACATCCTGGTCATGGATGCAGCAGACCAGCCGAGCCCCAACCTCTGCTAAGATGCACCCCGGAGGAGGCATCTCTCTGAGCATGGGGACACTTTTCCCACGAGGAATGAAGCCAGGTGGGAAAGACAGTTGTGGGAACCTGAGAATAAGGTGGGCGAAAAGCTTTCTCCACTTGGCTGGAAAAACTGGGGGAAAAACCACCACAGGCGAGTCGTGTCTCCTACCCCACTATCCTCCTCCTCCACGGTTCTGGCGGCTGGGTCTCTGGGCAGGCTCAGCTTCTGCCATATCCGTTGCAGCTTTGCCCCCTGACCTCGCAGTGACCTTGACCTCAGGGCCCGATCAAGTTTAAGCGGGGTGCTCCTCAGGAGGTGTTGATGGGCAGCCTCCGTAGTGCAGAGATGGCACCCCAAGATGGACCTCAGGAAAGGCCCTGCCTGCCGGCCTGCAGCGGTAGCTCTTTCTCTTCTGGTGCACCAGACCTAAATCTCAGCCCCCACCCCAGACTGCGCTGGAGCTGGGACTGAATCCGCCACCCGGCACTGGCACAGGGCCCCCAAATCGAAACGCAACACTGCAAAGATGCCACAGGGCTAAGCTGAGCCTGAGCCGGACGCCCAATTTGGGACTGGGATTTGGAAAAGAACCCGAGACAGACCCCTCGAGGTGAGGCTGGACCTTCAACAGGCCTGCCAGAACCAGCGGAGCTGGGGCTCAGCCTAGGATGGTGCCAACGCGGAGAGACTGGCTGTGCCACCGGCAAAGGAGTTGGGGAGCCTGGGGTGGTGGGCACCGGCCTTGCCCTGCAGCCCGAGCTCGGGCTGGAATAGGACCGGGCAGGGAGGGTCCGAGCTGAGGGTGTCGGAGCCCCACGCGGGCGGGCACATGAGCTCGGAGCCAGGAGCCCGCGAGACAGGCAGAGCCCGACACGAGGGGCAGGCGGCGAAGCGGGCCAAAGCGAGAGTGGGCTGGACCCCAAGGTTCGCCGTGCGCCCAGGCGCGCGGGGCTTGGATCTCCGTGGTGGTGGCGCGCGAGGCCCCCGGGCAGGGCGTGCGGACGCCCCCGGGACTCGAGTCTCCGCACCCAGGGACCCCGGGCGGCCTCGGGCCTACCTGAAATAATCCATCTTGCAGAAGATCTCCTTGTTCTTGATGTAGCAGCTGTTCTGCTGCCGCAGCGACGTGCGGCACACGGAGCACTCGAGGCAGCGCACGTGCCAGATGAGGTTGTTGACCTGGGGGGGGGGGCAGGGGGTGGGGGGCGGCTCAGTGTGGAGTGCGGGGCGGGCGGAGTGGGGGGCTGGGGCAGGGGAAGTGCGGCCTCCCCTCTCATTCGCAGGCGCGACGCCACGGCTCCGGCGCTGCGAGGGGCTCCCCAGTTTCCCTCCGCAGCCGGGACGCGCTCTCTTGGGGAGGTGGAAGAAATCCTTGGCCCGTTTTCACCCCCCAGACTGGAAACGGGGGGTGGGGGTAGTGGCGAAGGGTGGGGGCCTCTGGGGGGCGCGGAGAGAAGCGGCGGGGTCTAGAGGCGACACGGCATGCTGCGCCCACCACCCCGACGCCCCAATGCGCCCACAGGCCAGGCTAGGCCAGAGCGAGCGAGCGAGCGAGCGCACCTTGAGCAGATAGCGGTCCAGGATCTCGAGGCCGCAGCTGGAGCAGATGTTCTTGCCGGCCGAGGGCACGGAGGAGGCGGCGGAGGGCGGTGAGCAGACGGACGGCGTGCTGGGCGTGCAGGGGGACGCCCGGCCCTCGTCCTTGTCCAGAGCGCCCGCCAGGGCTTCGGCGTCCGACTGCGCCTGCAGGGGCGCGGACAGGCGGGCAGCGTGAGCCCGGAGCCCGGAGCCCGGAGCCCAGCGCCCCGGCAGCCGCGGATGCTAACGGGGCCGGGGGTAGGCTCAGGGGCGCACCCACCGACAACGAAATGCCCCCCGGACGCCGCGCGGTGGGCTCGAGGAGCAGAGGGCGAGGGCCGAGCGGGCAGGAGGAGCCAGTCCCGGCGCCCCAAGCCTCCTTCCCGGCCCAGAGCGGCTCCCCAGCGGCTGGGCATCTCTGGCGGGCCAGACCCCAGGGCTGGCGCGCCGGGCACACTCACCATGGCGGGCGGCGCAGTCCCCTCCAGGCAGCGGGGGGTCCCTTTGCAGCCGGACCCGGGCTGGGCCATCACCTGGGGAGGGGGCGAAGGCAGGCGGTGGCGGCGGCGGCGGCGGCACCACTGGCTCCCCTCAGCCTGCGCCCGGCGCCTCCCGCGCCCGTTATATAAACGCGCGCGGAACAATGCGCGCTAACTTTGTAGTGGGCATTTAAAGCCCTTCCCCACAAAAGCGGTGTCTGTCTAATGAAGCAATTTGAATTTGGATTGGATTTTTCCCTCTCGCTCCCCCTCTGCCTGCACTTAACCCGTGGCTCTTGAAGTAATCGCTTAGTTCCCTTGCAATCCCAGCCTGGAAGGGGGGAAAAACACACGCGCGCACACACAAACTACCTGCAATTAGAAATTGTCGTGAATGCCCAAGATAAGAGGTAGCCAGAGTGTCAATTCCGACTGTCAATCAGGGAGATCCATCAGGCCGCCCAAAGAATTGCAAATTTGATTTTTTAATGGTAGTAATTAAAAATCGAATTTTTTCCTCCTGCACCCCCTCCTTCCCTCGCTCCCCGTTCCTCCTCTGGGCACAAAATGCAAAAAAGGGAGAAGAAAAGGGAGAAAGCGAGAAAGAAAAGAAAAAGGAGATGGAGGGGCGGTGGGGGAGGCCTTGGAGGAAAAAGAGAAAACGCTGCGCGCTGGGAGCGTCGGCGCGCGCGCGGCGGCTCGGGGCCGGGCGCCCTTGGAGGGACAGGCGCGGGGAGAGCCTGAGCGAGCCGGGGTCGACCCAGAGAGAGACGCACACACAGAAACAGAGACTGAGAGACGGCGGGAGACCCCGCGCGCACCAGCCGGCCCCTCGGCGCGCCCGGGATCCCGCGCGCCAAGGGGAGCCCGGAGCCCTCGCCATGGCCGTCGCCACCCCCGTGCGCCCCGGCGCGGTCGGCGCTTCCGCGGCGGACCAGACCCGCCCGGCCTCCCCTGGACGCAGCCGTGCCTGGCGAGGCGAAGGCGCTTTTCGGAGAGATCCCCCGGCACTCGGAGACCGCGTCCCCGCGTCCCGCGCGCCCCAGACGGCTTCGGACGCGCCGCAGCCCACCCGGCCCGCCCGGCCCGGCCCTCCCTCCCGCTCACCTGGTCGGCGGCGGGGCCTCCCTCGGCCGGCAGCCGGCAGCCCTCGGGCAACGCCGGGGCCGCGCTCTCATGCTTCCAGTACATGGGCCGGGCAGCGGCGGGTGCGCAGCGCCCAGAGTCCCGCCCAGGGGGGCCGCGGCCGCCGCGGGCGCAGAGGCCGATGCGGGAGCAGCCCCCAAGCCCCGACGCCCCCGGCCCGGCCCCGGCCCCCGGCCCAAGCCCCAGCCCCGGCCCCGGCCCCGGCCCGCGCGCAGCCCCGGCCTCCCCGGCGGCCGCCGCCTCCCTGGCTGCCTGGGCGCAAGGTCCCGGCAAACTTGGAGAGGCCGCCGCCCCCTCCTGCGCCTCCTCCTCCTCCTCCTCCTCCCCCTCCCCCGTCCCCGCGCGGTCCTCCTCCCCCCCCTCCTCCTCCTCTCCCTCCTCCTCCTCCGCCTCCCCCTCCAGCTGCGGCGACGGCCGCCCTGCCGCTGGAGCCCCGCTCGGTTCAAGATGAGTCATGTGTGACCAATCCCCTCCCCGCCCAGGGGGAGAGAGACGCGCGGGAGGCAGCGACCGAGACGCGCACATACATACATGCACACACACACGCACACGCACACACACACAAACACACGCACACACACGCGCACACGCGCGCGCGCGCACACACACACACACAGACCCACACACCACGCACCCAAACTCCGCGCACACACGCCCAGCAGAGCCTCCCCGGCGCACAAAGGCGCAGGCCGCCCCCCAGCCAGCCCGAAGGCACAGCAGGCCCACTCGCGGGCCGTGGAGAGGGTGTCCGTGGCCGCTCCTCGGCGGGCGAGTCCCACTCAAAAGTCAAGCTCAGTGCAGTCCCGGATGCCAGTGCCAGCCTGGGCCCCTGCGTCTGTCTGAGTGGCCTGCGCGCGGTGCCATCGCTGCCCAACTCTGGGCGTCTCTCCCTGCACAGCACCGCACCACGCACACACCTGCTCGGCTGCTTCCTCCCAGCCTGCTCAGAGCACCGAGTGCTCCCCGGAGCCCTCCTATGCCTGGAGCAGCGTCTGCCTCCCTTCGTCCTGCAGTCTAGTGCCGCTCTCTTTCTCCAGGGTCCCCTTCTTAGTGGGAGAGGGCTCCCAGGCAGTTAGACAGGAGCCACAGCATCCAAACACGCAGGCCCTCAAACATAGCTGCCAATACTTCCGATTTTAACAGTCACTCACATACCTGTGTTTGTCCTGAGACAGCCCCCACTCCGCCCCAGGTTCCAGCCCACGCCCCCCCCCACACACCCGGAGCCATCAGAGCCACGTGGAAATCCACCTTCTCATCCCAAACCAAAGAGTCACAGCCCTCAGATATTCTGCCCAGCCTACAGACACGGACACACAGCGCCCCACTGCCACCAGGCATGCTTCCACCTGCAGTCGCCCCATTTACTCGCCTGAGCCCTCACATAGCTGTTCTTACATATGCGTGCGTGTCTGGACTCAGAAGATCTCAGGTCCCCAAGGAGCCCCAGACCCATGTCAAACCTGTGTCCTCTGCTCAACCCCCACCCCCCCCCCCCAGCTTGCACATACCTCCCTAGAGATGATGAAAGAAGCCTTTCAGGCAGAGACAGCTCACACACCTCTGCACACACCCAGTTCCCACTCGTTGCAGGCTCAGGCGCTCACATACTTTTCTCTTCGGCCCCCTGCACCACCAGAATTGAGCCCAGAGCCTCTGCCCACCCGTGGGCCTGAAGTCTCACACCTCTGCCCCCCAAAGAGATGGTCTTTGAGATAGTCAAAAGCCCAGTGCCTGCCGGTCATGGCTTCCTTTACCTCTGGACAATTCCAGAGGTATTGCTAGGTGGTACTGAAGTGACATTCAGAGCAAAAAGTTTCTGCTCTTTCCAGCTGAGATTGGCTGGTGAGAGGTGGTAAGGGGTGTGTGTATGTGTGTGTGTGTGTGTGTGTGTGTGTGTGTGTGTGTGTGTGCGCGCGTGTGCGTGCGTGCGTGTGTGTGTTCACGCATGTGTCTGCACAGATGCAACTCAAACGCCCACATCAACTGCAGGTCAGCAGCCCCCTCCCTCTGACCTGTCTCTTCTGTGCTTGATAAACTCAGCCCCTAGGGAGTTTTTTGTTTTTATTTATTTATTTCTCAAGTATTTTATTTATAAATACATTATTTAATTAGACTATCACGAGGCACACAGTTTTAAAGTTGTTCATGGTTGAATTTCAGTCATGCAACGTACCACAGACATCCTCCTGGGAACTTTTATCTGTAAAGCCCTTTGTGGCTTATGGTCAGGACCTCATTTTAATTTCATAGTAAGTGGTGGTGCCACCATTACACCCATTGCATCCATGAAGACATTGAGGTGCAAGGGGCTAAAGTAATAGTAGAGCGGGCAAAGTGTCTTCCTTGCATGAAGCCAGTCTGGCTAGGTCCCCAGCATTCCAGATGGTTCCCTGAGCACACCAGGAGTGATTCCTGAGTGCAGAGCCAGGAGTATGGCTCGATGTGACCCAAACAGCACCCCCCAAAAATAAATTGAGGTGCAGCTACGTTATGAGATATACCCACAAGAGGTGTCCTGGGGCTAGTCACTGCCTAAGCCAAAATTCACAACTGGATTCCTCTGACATCAAAGCTCATACTTATTTATGTTTGTTTGTTTGGGGCCACACCCTGTGGCACTCAGGGGTTGCTCCTGGCTTTATGTTCAGAAGTTACTCCTGGTAGGTTGGGGAGAACATATGGGATGCTGGGGGTTGAACCTGGATCGGCTGCACGCAAGGCAAACGCCCTACCTGCTGTGTTATCACTCTGACCTCAAAGCTCCTATTTCTTATTTTTAGCTGCGTGCATGAGTGTGCCTACTTCCTGTGTGTGTGAGTGCACTCACACATGAGCAGACACACATGTTTTCCATACTCCCTGATTGCATTTCTGTATTTGACTGTTGTCCTCACTGTGGACTCTCTCTCTCTCTCTCTCTTTCTCTCTGATTTTAGGCCATACCTGGTGGTGCTCAGGGCTTACTCCTGGCTCTGCACTCAGGGATTAATCATGGTGCACAAGGGGAATATATGTGGTGCTGAAAATCAAACCTGGGTCAGCCACATGCAAGGCTAGTCCCTTACCCACTGTACTAGCTCTCTAGTTCTGTGGGTTTTCTCACCTGAGAAGTGGGAGAATAATCATTAATAATAATAACAACTATAATAATAAAAGTCAACTTCTCTATTTTTCCCTTTGGCCAGGAGCGGGATTCCTGGGAGAGGCAGGACGCCATAAACCTTAGGCCAGTGGTCGGCAAGCTGCAGCTCTCGAGCCACATGTGGCTCTTTACACTTTTTGTTTTGTTTTGGTTTGGCTTGGTTTTTGGGTCACACCCGGCAGCGCTCAGGGGCTACTCCTGGCTCTGTGCTCAGAAATTGCCCCTGGCAGGCACAGGGGACCCTATGGGATGCCGGGATTTGAACCACTGTCCTTCTGCGTGAAAGGCAAACGCCTTACCCCCATGCTATCTCTCTGGCCCCTGCTCTTTACACACCCAGTAATGCTCAGGGGTTACTGCTGACTATGCACTTAGAAGTCGCTCCTGGATTGGGGGACCATATGGGAGGCCGGGGAATCGAACCGTGGTCCGTCCTAGGCTAGCGCTGGCAAGGCAGACACCTTACCTCTAGCGCCACCGCGCTGGCCCCTCTTTACACTTTTTAATGCGGCTCTTATGTGTGTTGGGAAGCCGCTCCAGGAGTCAGGGCTCTGCTCCTAGCCTCTGTCAATGCACGCTCTGTGTGGCTCTCAAAATAAATTTCAATCGTGGTTTTGGCGAGATTTGGCTCAGTTGAAAAAAAAAGGTTGCCCACCACTGCCTTAGGCAATGCTGTCCAGGTGTCAAATATGTTCAGGCGGGAAGAGTCCGGAAGAAGATGAGGAGGGCAGCTCTGGTTTTCTTCTCAAGCTAAAGTGTGGAAGTCTTTTGAGCTGGATAAAAGGCAGTTGAAACTTGGGTGTGAATGGCTAAAGAGATAGTACAAATGGGTAGGGTGCCAGCCTTGATGCAGCTGGCCTGGATTCCATATCCCATATGTTTCCCTGAGCACTGCCATGAGTAATTCCTGAGCACAGAGCCAGGAGAAAGCCCTGAGCATGACTGGGAGTGGCCCAACCCCTTCAACAAGCACCACAAAAAATATAAAAGGGAAGGAAGAGAAAGAAAGAGAGAGAAAGAAAGAAAGAAAGAAAGAAAGAAAGAAAGAAAGAAAGAAAGAAAGAAACAAAGAAACAAAGAAACAAAGAAACAAAGAAAGAAAGAAGGAAGGAAGGAAGGGAGGAAGAAAGGAAGGAAGAAAGAAAGGAAGGAAGAAAAAAGGAGAGAGGGAGGGAGGAAGGAAGAAAGAGGAAGAAAGGAAGGAAGGAGAAAGAAAGAAAGAAGAAAGGAAGGAAGGAAGAAGGAAGAAAAAAGGAGAGAGGGAGAGAGGGAGGGAGGGAGGAAGGGAGGAAGGAAGGTTTTTTTTTTGTTGTTGTTGTTTTTGGTTTTGGTTTTTGGGCCACACCCGGCATTGCTCAGGGTTTACTCCTGGCTGTCTGCTCAGAAATAGCTCCTGGCAGGCACGGGGGACCCTATGGGACACCGGGATTCGAACCAACCACCTTTGGTCCTGGATCGGCTGCTTGCGAGGCAAACACCGCTGTGCTAGCTCTCTGGGCCCAGGAAGGAAGGTTTTATTCGTTTTTATTTTTTGGGGGTCACACCTGGCAGTGATCAGGGCTTACTCCTGGCTCTTGCACTCAGGAATCACTCATGGCAGTGCTCAGGGAAACATAGGGGATATGGAATCCAGGTCAGCTGTGTGCAAGGCAAGTGCCCTGCCTGCTGTACTATCTATCGGACCCCAGGAAAGAAAACAGTTGGGTGCATTTGCAGAGGAGAGAAATCTTCCAGATAAAGGACTGCAAAGTGAGTGCTGCATTCTCCTTCTCCACCATCTGCATCTCCCCCTTCTCCTCTCCTCCTTCTCTTTCTCCTCTTCTCCCCTGCTTCTGCTCTTGTGTAGGGGGGGGGCAATAAAACAATATGCTCGGGTTTTCTTCTGGCAATTCTTGGACCATACATGATGCTGGAGATCTCAGGTTGGCCACATCCAGGCAACCCGGCTGTGCTATTGCCCTAGCCCCAAAGAGCTGGACTCAGGAAAATGGCTATGACATGTGTGATCTTTGAGTGATGCAAAGTGACTTCCATTGGCTGAGCACTTACTGCCATGCTTTGCTCTCCAGGCCTCTCCCTCTTCCACCTCTACTCCACCCCTACACAGAAAGAACACTATTAACTCTCTTTACAGCAGAGGGAGACACTTACAGGCACTTCATTTCAAACTCTATCATCCAGTCTCTAGAAACCTAACTCTTTTTGTTTGTTTTGTGCCTTTTTTTTTAAAAATTTTTTGCCACATCTGATGGTGCTTGGGGCTGACTCCTGCATTCGGAGATCACACCTGACAGGCTCAGGGGGCCATATTGGATGCCAGGGATTGAACCTGGGTTGGCCACATGCAAAGCAAGTACCCTCCCTGCAGTACTATAGCTCTGGTCGCTAGAACCCCAACATTTTCTTAGCATACAACTCCTTTACTGAACTCTATTCAGATTCACATAAAATAAAAACAGGATTCACATAAAATAAAAACTGGAATTAGACACACTAACTAGCCTTAGTGGTGGAGCACAAACTCTCTGGAGCCAGATGGTTTGAACATTGATCCCTGCCCGTTTATCTAGGTAACCCCGGTAAATTCTTCATTCCCCCATCCAGCCTCTGTCTCTTCATCTGTAAAGTGAGGATAAATCTACTTTCTGCATTTATGGAAATGTAGTAAATCAACTAATCAGAAAAGCCAGGGAACATGGCAGGCACACAGAAAACCATCAATAATATTGGGCATCGTCACTATGCTAAGTTCTTTTTTTCTTTTGTTTCGGGTCACACTCAGTAGTTTATTCCTGCCTCTGCACTCAGTAATTACTTCTAGTGGTGCTTGGGGGGGGGGGCAATGGGCTGCTAGGGATTGAACCGTGGTCAGCTGCATGCAAGACAAGTACTTTGCCTGTTGTATTATCAATCTAGTCCCTCAAGTTTCTTATGAAGGATGGGTCACGCACCAATCATATAATCAAATATTCTCCTGAATAATTTACCTAAGTTGCCAAGCATTATTTCAACCCAGAATTTGCTAAACTTCAAAGAGTTCAGAAATGAAATTACATTAGATAGCTAAGAAATAGTTCTTCCAGGCAGGAGAGATAGTATAGGTGTTGAGACATTTGCCTCGCGTCCTGCCAAGCCCAATTGGAATCCTCTGGCACAAGTCCTTGGAGTACCACTAGGGGTCACTCCGACATGCAAAACCAGAAGTAGCCCCAGAGCACCAAGTGGTTCTCCAAACAAACAAATATAAAAGCAAACTAAAAGAAAAGAAAAGGCAAAAAAGCTATCTCTCTTTCAACAAATCCTGACCCCTGCAGAAAAGAATTCAGTTAGGAGTGGACTTGGCGAAATGAGGATTAGCAAATCTAGTTCCTTCAGGATGTTTGATCTCTTCCCATGAGAGACTTGGTTCAAGTGGCTTTGCTTTTCTGAGCCTTGGTTTCTGTACCTGCAAAACAGGGATGGGGGATTGACACTATTTAACCACTCAGGGCAGTGGTGATGTTTAACCACATATTAAAAATGAACATTTGGGGGCCGGAGAGATAGCACAGCGGTAAGGCGTTTGCCTTAGACGCAGAAGGACGGTGCTTCAAATCCTGGCATCCCAACAGTCCCCTGAGCCTGCCAGGAGCGATTTCTGAGCATAGAGCCCTGAGCGCTGCCGGGTGTGACCCAAAAACCAAAAAATGAACATTTGAAAAAGTGTTGCCTTTAGTCTTGGCACCACAGAGGAACCTTTCTTGTCGAAGCTCTAAGCAGTCTCCATGCCCAATGCCATCCGTATCTGGCAGGAACAGGGCCTCCCCACCCTCACCCCATCCACAGTAGGACACGGACATCTCATCCTTGAAGGTGAACTTGACCGTCTTCCTCCACCTGAGTCCTGGTTCAAGGCTCGGCTTAAAAAATGACTTTGAGTCACCAGAGCATTCTGTGGGAGCGCCCCCAGCAGAGGTTCACCCCGCCGGGGAGTAATTCTAGAAAGTAACATGAGCTTAGGAGCCAGCAGAGCCAGCCTCACATTTATATACTCTGACAGCTAAATTGCTGAGCAAGGGGGAAGTCAGATGAAAGCCATTTCAGAGTAAATCCGAAGTACAAGATTGAAACATTCCGGTTGGGACAAATGGGAAGGAGGTGCCGGGAAGAGACCCAGGTGGCACATGTGTCCCTCCCCACTCAGGACCCTCCATTTGGGTGTTACTATCCTGAGCATGTCCTATTTGAGTTGGGGAAGGCCAAAGGGACATGGGTGCCATGGAACGGCCGCAGGCAAACTCTGCGCTTTTCTTTGCTTCTCCTCAGTGCCCTAGTAGGTCCAGTGTGGCTCTGTCCTTTAAATTGGGCCACTGGGGAGTGGATAGAGAGAGCTTTAGTCTCAAGACTAGACAGGTCTGAGATAAAATCCCAACCATGCCCCTTCCTGGCAGGCAGAACTTGAGAAAGTCGCAGGGGAGACCACCCTGAGCAGAAGACATGAGGCATGTGTGATTGCACTTTCTCGGCCTCAGAGCATGTGACAAGAACCTGCCATTTCTGCCATGCACTGTGCATGCTCGTGCAGACACCCACCACATATATGCTGGTCAGCAGGTACTTAGGAAACATTTCCACCATGCCAGTCTTCAAACCAGAGACACACAAAAAACTCCAACCTAACACCCAACAGAGCCATCTGGGCATGGCCGTAGTGTGGGTGTTTCTCAGTGGGCATCTAGATGCTCCAGGCTAGGAGGAGGGGCAAAGAATCTTGGGAGCATCCTATCATGAGTGGGAGGCCAAGAGGACCAGGGGAAAGGGACCCAGTGGGAATCAGGGCTCGTGAGTGCTTGGTTGGGACAATGCCTGGCGTCTCGGCAGGGAGGGCTGGAGGGAGGACGTAGGTCATAGAAGGCCAGGAACAAAATCAAGGACTTCAGGGTTCTTTGCAAAGCTTTGTGTCTGTGAATCCACACTGCTCCTGGAGCTGCAGGCTTGTGCGGATCTAGCAGGGCATGGCACTTGAGGATTCAATCTTGAGGCTAAAGAGGGTACAGTAGGTAAGGCACTTCCTTTGTTCATGCACCACATCTGGTTTCCCAGAGTACCACCTGGAGTGATCCATGAGCTCAGAGCATAGCTGGGTTTGTGACCCCCAAATCACAAAACAAAAGCAAGCCCCAAAAATGACTTCAGGTTTGAAGTCAGGTGGCCCAAGTGGGTATCTGGTTGTATTTTGGGTTGTGGAACAAACAAGGGGCAAACTCTAGTCTTATTTTCCTTGACTGCCTTTTTGACATCTAAGGAAAACCCACTGATGAGCGCTGTGATGGTTCCAGGAGACCAAGGAGCAAGTGCCAGGTCAAAGCTTGGCACCAGCTTGCCAACCAGGAAGTGCTCAGTCACTGTGTGGGAGCATGGAGGCCTGAGCCATCTAGGGCTATGTACACCCTTCTGAGAGGATTCAGCCCTGCCTATGAGATTTGAAGCCGATCTCTCTTCTTAATCTTTTTCCCAGCAGAGGGGAGAGAAGATTTAAAAATAGGCTCCACTGGAGTAAGCCTTGGACTGCTGATGAAGTATTTTCCAATAGTGAGACCCCCTGGAAGACTTCTAAGCATGTAGAGAACATGTTGGAGGTTTGGGATGAAGACTTGAGGACAGATTTGAAGGGGAGTCCTTTGCGGAGTGTTGAAGGGAGAGGAGTGACAGCAGTGAGAGGTCCAAGGCAGCCACAGAAGCAGGAAGGAACGTAATAAAAACGAATCATGTGTTACTCTATTGGATTATAATATGAGCATTTGAGGGAGGGCGAGGCACACTTGGTGATGTCCAGAGGCTACTCCAAGCTAGTGCTCCTGGGCCACTCCCAGTGGTCTGGAGACCATGACTTCCAGGATTGAGTCCAGGTGTCCTGCATGCAAAGTATATGCTCTGACCATTGAGCTCTCCAGCCTTGCTCTGACCGTTGAGCTCTCCAGCCTTCTATATAACCATTTAAAGCTGGCTTATGTGCTGAGTGCAGGTTTTGCATACAGGAGTCCCAGGTTTGATTTCTGCATATTTTCTTGAGCACTGCCTGGAGTAATGTCTGAGCACGGAATTGGGAGTAGCACAACTCTAGTTGTGGCCTCAAGTCCAAAGCAAACCCAAAGAAGTGTAATAATTATGTATTCCTATAGCGAATGTTGTAAGTCAGCCCCTGATGAGGTTGACTGATGGAGGGATGGAGGATGAGGCCTTTCTCCTCCAGCTCGGCCCACACCCTGTTCAGTCAGTGGTTCTGAGGTGAATGCGGTGGGAAGAAAGCCAACAGGCAGTCAGGCTTCCGAAGAAAACAGCTCTTTATTCGTGAAGAGGCCGAAGCCAAAAGGCCTAAGAATAGGCCCCAGGAAAAAAGCCCCCTGCCTTCCACAGACCCTTGCTTTTATGCCCCAGAATCAGGTACCACCCAATGATGGGATCAGGTATCACCCAATGGTGGGAGCAGAATCAGGTACCACCCTAGGGTGGGTGCAGAATGCCAGGTCACACTCTAGGGTAGGGTACAATCACCGATCAGGGTAGGGTCAGTAACATAATAATCCCATAAAAATGTTTACATACACAACAGCAAACACCTCCAGGGGTCTCAAACTCGAGGCCCGCAGGCCGCAAACGGCCTCTGTACAACATTTTGTGGCCCTGCCTTAGAAGAATCTTTTTTTGTTTTGTTTTGTTTTAGTTGTTTGGGTCACACCCCCAATGTTCAAGGCTTACTACTGACTTTGCACTCAAGGATCACCCCGACTTTGCCTCCTGCGGCCCCCAGGTAAATTGAGTTTGAGACCCCTGGTTAGACATATATGTCACCTTCACATTTGTACACACACATTAGTCTGATGTTGTACATAATCATATCTGGTAGTACACATGTCGTATGATGGCAAATAGCATCATGTGGCTTACGTAAGTCAAGCTCATGGTTTAGGAGACAGAACGTGAGGACCAGAAGCTGACTTCTGGGTTTCTAGGGTTTTTTGGTCTATGTTGTTCCAAAGACAAGGAACACTGCAGTGCCTGAGGAGAGCCGGGGGACTGTTGTTTCATTTCCGTGTAGGAGGGGACTATACAGGAGGAGGTGGCTGGTAGCTGAACTATCTGCGTGTGCGTGTGCGTGTGTGTGTGTGTGTGTGTGTGTGTGTGTGTGTGTGTCTCAGAGGAAAGGCTGGGGACAGAGCCAGGCACTTCAGGATATCAGGTCAGAAATGAGGGTGGAGATAAAGCAGTGTCCAGGGTTTAGTCCACAGTGAATAAAAGAAAATTGTTTGTAGGCTGGAGCTATAGTATAGTGTCTAGGACGTTTTCTTTGCAGTGCCCCCTCCCCCCAGGTTCAATCCTTGGCATCCCAGATGGTCCCATGAGTACTCCTGAAGTGCAGAACCAGAAGTAACTCCTGAGCATTGCTGGGTGTGGCCCCAAACACAACAAATAGAAAAGTCGTCCAGTTTATTGAGGGGGGGGTGGCAAAGAATTCTGGGCAAATTCTTTTTGTTTTATTATTATTATTTTATCTTACTTAGCTATAGCCAGGAATTACTATATATAGTAATAATAATATATAATATATAGCTAAGCTCAGGGATTATTCCTGGCTTGAGCGCTGAGATCATTCCTCATGATGAGTACTTGGGTTTGAACACAGCCTGGCAATGTGCAAGACCAGCGCCTTACTACTGTCTATCTCTCCAGCCCTTGAAAATATTCTTAATTTTTGTTTTGGGGACACACCTGGAAGTACTCAGGGATTACTCTTGGTTTTCCTCTTCAGGATCACTCCAGGTGGGATTAGGGGACCAGATGGGATGGCAGGGATCGAACCCTGGCTAGCCACATCCAAGGCAAGTGCCCTACCCACTGTACTCCAGCCCCTGCGAATCCCTTTCTCAGTAATGAAAGATTGCTCCATGACTAGTGCTAAAACAGAAGCCTGGAGTAAAAAAGCAGGAAGGCACATTGACGGCCTTGCAGGGGTGAGGCTGGGTGGGAAGACATCTACGGGCCCTGGGAGGTGGGGTTCGTGGAAAGGATTGTGCAGCTGGAAGGAACATCCTGTGCAGAGACATGGGGTCTGGGAGATTGCCTCGTGCTTGGGTGTTCCGTCTGATTAGGAGGGGGCTGGATGTTGGGGTGAGTGTATTTTGCAGAAGGTCTCAGACTCCTGGCTAATCCTGTGGGTAGAAGTATCTGGAAGCTACCAGATACTTACTCTTTGAGCCGAGAAGGGATGGCCATACTCAATCCTGGCTCAGGGGGCCATTCCTGGCAGTGCTTGGGGGACCCTATGTGGTGCTGGGAATTGAACCAGCATTGGTTGTGAGTCAGGCTAAGTACTATACTATCTCTCTAGCCTCTGCTCCTCCATTTCTAATTTTGCCTCAAGCTTGGAAAGATCACAGAAACATCATTCCGTGTCATCAGTTACCAGTCACGTAAAGTTGATCAGAGAGGAAGGAAGATACAGTCTCAAGTCAGAGGATGAATTTTGACAGATCTGTGCTTGCCTTTCCTCTCCACCCGTTTTGTTTGTTTTGGGGCCACATTCTGCAGTCCTCAGGGTTTCTTCCTGGCTCTGTGGTCAGGAGAGACTCCTGGTATTGCCGGGGGACCATTATGGGGTGCTGAAGATTGAGCCTGGGTCAGCCATGTGCTGGGCAAGTGACTTATGCACTATACCAGGGATTGGCAACTTGTGGCTCAAGAGCAGCATGCGGCTCTTTTGAAGCTTTGCCCTGGCTCTGACATCAGGGCTGATAGCAGGGGGCAGAAGCAGTAGCACTTAAATATTTTAATTGGCTATTAATATACACAAATATATTTTACATTGCTAAGTGAAAAAGTTCCTTTTTTTCTTCAGATCGACAGCTAACTGCACCATCCTGTATACAGCATTAAGAGAAGAAACAATGTATGCAGTGCTATATTTATTTTAAATGTTGCAATGGTTTTGTGGCCTCCAGGCTTTCTTTTCCTTCGGAAACACGTCCAAGTGGATTTTTATGTCTTAAAGGTTGCCAACCCCTGCACTATACATATCTTTCTCCAGCCCTTATGTTTTTGCTTTTGGGCCACATCAGGCAATGCTTGAAGATTACTCTTGACTCTGTGCTCAGAAATCACTCCCGGTACTGCTCCAGGGACCATTTGGAATGCTGGAGATTGAACTCGGGTTGGCCACATGCAAGGCAAATGCCCTCCTTGCTATGGTGAGACTCTACTCCCTCTGCTCTTTTTAGTTCTAGAATTCAAAAGCCCCCCCCCCTTCAGACACTACTAAAAATATGCCTGAGAATGAACCTAACCCAAAGGAAAACACAATCGATAGACAGATCTCAGGGTTGGACAGATAATAAAGAAAAGAAAGGTTCGCTTTGCACACCATGGACCAGGGTTTGATCCCTGGCTTACCACATGGTGTCCTGAACTCCATTAGGAGGGAGTCCCTCCTGCCAATGTGACCCCCAAACCCAAACCTAAACCAATAGATTCCTGACCACGTATCATTTATTGTACATAGACTTTTCAGTTCCACGTGCCGAAACATTTCCTGTTGGGGAGTTGGAAGAGTTGTTTCTGGACCAGAGTTCTGGCTGACTTGGTCAGCACTGCTGAGGCTGGAAGAGAAGCAGCTCTGGCTTACATGATTGCCAGAAACTCTTCCTCAGTTTGGAGTCTTGCCACATGCCTTGCATGGAACAAGTGTTGGGGCCCAAGACAAGTTGACAATACTCAGTGCCTGCCGTTCATTCCCTCCCTTAACTGCTTGCTGCTTATTTTGGAGGGCTATACCCAGCGCTGCTCAGAAGTGACCCCTGGTTTCAAAGAGGGGCTGGCTGTGTGCATGGCAAACTCCATATACTAGGTCCTCTCTGCTGCCCTTTTTCTTTTTGGGAGGGCCACATTGGGGGTGCTCAGGGGTTACTTATGGCTCTGTGCTCCTGAATCTTAGAGGGTTGCCAAGGACTGAACCTCGGTTAGCCGAGTGCAAAGCAGGCATCCTTCTTGTGGTGCTATTGCTCTTGTCCCTATGCTGTTTTTTGACTCTGCTCTTAAGACTAGCTCATTGGCCACCACCGAGAATTAAGAAAGGCACTGTCTCTCATGGAATGTTGTGTGGAGTGGGGGTTGCTGCATTTACCAAGGAGCGGGCCAGATGACAAATCTCTTCAGCTTTGAGTCGTCAGATCTGTCGAATTAGAATTACTCAGCTCTACTGTTCTGCAGTAGGAAAAGCAGTCATGGGGGATATGGAGTGGATGGGCATGGCTGCGTTCCAGTAAACGTTTATTTATGGCCACTGACAGTTGAAATGCACATAATTCGCGTGTCATAAGATAATATTCTTTTGACCTTCTTTAGCCATCTCAAAAACACGAAAACCACTCAGCTTGTCAATCAACACAAAAGAGGCTGTGGGGTAGTCGGCACGTGTGATGAACCCCGGATGTGGTGTTTATAGAGGACCTGGGTTCTACCTCAAGACTTCTTTCTCCCTACTCTGCATTCCTGGCTCCACCATGTTGTTTCTGCATTTCCATGTTTTCCTTCCGGACAATAAGCAGTGTAGAGCTGGTCACAGCTCTTAAATATCTCAGTTCTGTTTCATCAGTGAATATCCACTGAAATTTCCAATGTTGGGGATGAAGCCGAGAATGAATTTCTGCTCACAATGAACCACGTTTTCACTGAAACAATAAAAAAGGATAAAATGTAGATACCATGTGAGGTAGTGAAGAAAAAAACTGACTATGGATTGATGGGGACTGGCATAAAACTGTTTTTGGTTTTGGGGTCACTCCTTGCCTAGACTTAATCCTGGCTCTGCAGTCAGGGATCTCCTGACTGCAAGATGTGGGGAGCATGATATGGGGCCCCTATGATCTCTTCATTCCTTTCCTTCACACAAGTGAGATACAAGGAGGGCAAGTCAGTGCCTTACCTGCTGTCATTTTAGAAAGGGCAGACGGGATGGTGTCTTGATCACTGACTTTTGAACAAAACCAGGAATAGTTGGGACTGGAGCATTAGCATAGGGAGTAGGCCGTTTGCCTTGCATGTGGTCAGCACTTGGTTTGATCCACCGCATTCCATATGGCCTCTCCCCAGATCCTGCCAGGAGTGATTTCTGAATGCAGAATGCCTGAGCACTGCCAGGAGTATCTCCCCAAAGTAAACAAAAACCAGACATGGGCTCTGGAGCTGCCCAAGTAGAGACCTGTCAGAGGCGCTGCCTTGAAGAGCAAGGGGAGCAAGATTGGGGTGGCTGCAGTACAGGCAACGAAGGCAGGACTAGCCCTGTACGCCCGCCCTCTAAATCTTGCAGGTCTCTGCATCTCACTTGTATGTGGAGGAAGAGATCATGCTCTGGCTCAGGAGGGCAGGGATGACTGAGGTTGTTGAAGGACTCGCGAGGAGCAAGAGAAAGAGAAAGCGAAGAGAAATCTATGATAGGCTCAGATTCTACTTTAGAAACAATTACATACAGGAAACACTTGACCCCAATTATTTTTTCCATACGGGGTGTTGGGAATCGAACACAGGTCGACCACGGGTAAGGCATGCTCCCTACTCATTCATTGTGTTAACTCTCTGCACTCTGAAACCCAATCTTTTTTTTTTTTTTTTTTTGTGGTTTTTGGGTCACACCCAGCAGTGCTCAGAGGTTATTCCTGGCTCCATGCTCAGAAATTGTTCCTGGCAAGCACGGGGGACCATATGGGATGCCGGGATTCGAACCGATGACCTTCTGCATGAAAGGCAAACGTCTTACCTCCATGCTATCTCTCCGGCCCCTGAAACCCAATCTTTTAAGAAACCAGCTATGCTTGCTGATTCAGAAATTAATTGTTCCTGGGCCCGGAGAGATAGCACAGCGGTGTTTGCCTTGCAAACAGCCGATTCAGGACCAAAGGTGGTTGGTTCGAATCCCGGTGTCCCATATGGTCCCCCGTGCCTGCCAGGAGCTATTTCTGAGCAGACAGCCAGGAGTAACCCCTGAGCACTGCCGGGTGTGGCCCAAAAACCAAAAAAAAAAAAAAAAAAAAAAAAAAAAAAGAAATTAATTGTTCCTGTCTTCTAAAAAGAAACAGGGTTTTTCAAGAGTTTGAAAAAATCTGCAAGTTTCTCCTCTTTAAACATCTCCAGGACTGAGACGTGAATAACAGAAAAATCAATTAGGTTGTTATATTTGATAAAACAGGAGCTGAGATTCAGATTATTTTCTCCTAGCTCTCTGCTGGACATTTGATCACCCCTGGATAGAGAAAAATGCTAAGTGGCATAACTTCTAGGGAAAACAGCAAACCTTTCACCAGACTGCTTTCAGCATATTTATGACACAAGATGTATTTGTTGGAAACTTCTATTTTGAAAGAGGGGCAGTGTGACACTAAACACAGGAAGATACTTTCAGTACCTTGAAACTCACTTTTCAAACACATTTCCAGGGACAACAGCTCATGTCTGATCTTTGACAGAAGGTGGCAGGCAGAGCCCAGAGAGTTGTCCCTGAGGTCACCTCTAGCTGGGGCCTGCTGCAAAGAAAGTGCTTTAGAGACTGCCCAAGTCCTGAGTGGAAACAGCTCAAGAGCCATAGTCCCCATCAGTAATAATATTGCAAACCACAAAGGAAAGAGAGAGGAGAAAGGATTGAGGTGGAGGGAGAGAATGTGAGAGAACAGCAGCAGGCAGGTAGAAGGCGGGAGGGAAACGGGATACTGGGGACTGGTGGCAGGAAATGTGAACTGGTGAAAGGTGTTGGATACTGTGTGACTGGAATTCAATCATGGACAACTTTGTGACTGGGGGGAGAACCTATATTATGAATGACCTTATAAACCATGGTGTTTAACTATAGTAATTTTTTTAAAAATCTGAAAAAGAAAAGCCACAGTCATGAATGTAAGAAGTAATCAGGGAAGGGCCGGGGTGGTAGCGCTAGTGTCTGCCTTGCCAGCGCTAGCCTAGGACGGACCGCGGTTTGATCCCCCGGTGTCCCATATGGTCCCCCAAGCCAGGAGTGACTTCTGAGTGCATAGCCAGGAGTAACCCCTGAGCGTCACTGGGTGTGGCCCCCCAAAAAAACAAACAAAAAAAAAGAAGTAATCAGGGAAGACACAACTACACAGACCATGTCGTGCGTTTATTCACACAGAAGAGTCAGAATCAGTACAAATAATAAACATCGCTTTAAATACAAATAAATAGCTCTGGTTTCTAAAGGAAACAACTCCATATAATTCAGAGTTATTTTCTATGATTCTATTAAAAATAGAAGACTATTTGGCAATAAGTCAGTCCTATTCCACCATCACCCTTTGGGAATGTAAGGATAAAATGGTGAGTTCTATGCTCTAAGAATTTACCAGGAAAAAAAAAAGGGGGGGGGGACTAATGCTTCCTCCTCCTGGAATTAACCCTCAAATGGAAGGGAGAAACTTTTTATCATGGACATCACTCACAAATGCAGGAAGAATGCACTATCTAAACTCTCTAAAAGACTTTACCTAGAGAAAGGCGCTAAGAACTTCTCAATATGGGGTCTAAGAAACCAGAGACCTTGCTCTTGCTACGCTACAGTTTTGGTTCAAGAATCTTGATTCATGGAGGCCTCAGGGGAGCTTTTACATTCCTCTAATCAAGTTTCCTATTGCTAGGAATGACCGTGAGGGACAGCTCGAAAGAGTCCCTCTCAAGAAGCAATGATGTGGCCCAAAGACATGGTCCTGGGCCGGGACCCAAAGAAACAATACCATGGGCAGTTCAAACTCTGCTGCCTTTCCACTCGGATTGTTCCCACGAGCGAAGCCTACCCAGGGAGAAGTGACTCTTGCAAAAACAGCATTACCTAAAAGGCCTGCCACCTCCCAGGCCTTTTATGCCTGAAACTGCAAGCTCGCTACTATAGTGGTCCAAGCTGGAGCCTGAGTTTTTAAGCCCTTGCAACATGTCTTCCGCTCGGACCCCAGTTCAGTGATTAGGAAATAATGTTTGTGACAATCATCTAGCCACGTATAGGTTTTCAAAGAAAAAGTCTGCTCTTCTATTTAGCCTGACCAAAACGCAATTTCAAATAGAACATTCTCATGCTATAAAAAACAACCTCATGCAGTAAAAGCAATTTAGAATGTCCCACAGCTAAATAATATTTGGTATTACAGAAGGCAGGACTGCTTCAACGGTTCTTTTTTTAAAAAAAGACTGCTATAGAATAAAAGTTGGATTTCCAAATAGAATTTCCTTACGGTTGGTGTATAATATGACATTTGATTCTATGGTTTTGTCGATGAAAATAGTTCCTTTATTTATTTATTTTTAAATTATTTTTATTGTGACCAACGTCAATTACAAATCTTTTACAGTAATATTTGCGGTACATAGTGGCATTGAATCAGGGGTATTCCCACCACCAGTGTTGTGCAAATAGTTTTTAAGATGCTCGCCGTGTTCTCCTACCTGGGATTTTGAATGTTCTGAGAGAGATCTCAGTATTTGTTCAAAGAATCAGCTTCCTTCTGCCAAGAACTTTCTCTTTTCAGTCAGTGAGAGGGACTGCCACAATCAATTCTGGATACCAGTTCTGAACATGATTCAAAGTATTTCACTTCCTTCCCCATCTCTCACTTTTTATGTTGTAAAGACACTTGAGCACAAGAAAAAATGCTCTATTATTATTTTTAAGACGGATGTTAGTAAATTTAGCTTCCTGATTGAAATAGTGATTTTTTTTTAAAGTTTGCTTTTCTGGCACCACTCTGTTGTTTCTGGAGCTCCGAAATCAAACAAACCTGCCAACTAGCGCATCCCAGTGTTTGAGTCACAAGTTTGGATACAATCCTATTTATTCTGGACGAAGCTCAATTCCACACACACTTCAGGGAAGAAAAAGCCCTCAGAAGATCCAAAATGTCATGTCACCAAAATCTCACATGTGACTGTGCTTTGTTGGGAAGCACCGGTCACACCTACAAAGTACAAAGGCAGAGGGGTGGAGGCGTCACGACAGATTTGCTTTGGCCGGGACGGTGACTTGCAGCCATCATCTTCGGGACTTCCATGCTGTTCTCGAATAAGGAGTAGTCCTTTTTTTCTCTGGTGGCTTGAAGTAGGAATACACCGGAGCGGCTGGATACTCCGCATCAGGGTTTTCCGCCATCATCTTCAGCTTTGCTTCAATGGCTTTGATCTTGGCGGTGACACTGGAGAGAGGAGAGCAAAGGGTCAGAGCCCGCAGACTGCACCTGTCTTGGAGAAGCCCCAAACACACCTGAAGATGAGCAGAGCAGTCACACCACCACACACATATGGCAACTCATTTGAAGAAATGAGAAACGCATTTGAGCTCATTTGAAGAAAGCATGGGAGTCAACATCGCAGTCAGGCACTGCCAGATGACAGGCACTTTCTGAGAAAAATGCAGTTAGCTTTTCTAGGTGTGCTCATATCTGGTTCCATCACACAAACTCAGAGCACAGGAGGAACCACTGTCAGATCCGTGGTGCCCTATTCACCGAACTGTCATTAAGCAACAGAGGACCGGACAGGGTCTCCTAGGACCCAGCTATGGTCAGGTATACTTCAGATACAATCACATTTCATCCCAGGCCCCTTGCCATAGTGGTTGACAGGTAACAGGGAGGCAAAAAATAATTCGTGTAGGAATTAAAAGCAGGATCTGGAATATACCTCCCAGTTTTTTGCCCCTCTTTTGTTTTTGGGCCACACCTGGCAGTGGTCAAGGTTTATTTTTGGCTCTGTGCTCAGGGATCATCCTGGCAGTGCTTGGGGGCCCATGTGGGGTGTCGGTATTTGCCTTTCTGTGACAGACTTATTTCACTGCTTTACCTATTTATGTAAGACACAATAGTCATTCAAATGACAGACACAAAACGGGCTGGTTGTTTCTGGGAGTGGGGGATTAAAAGTGCCTGCAGCCCACATCGTCTCCTGAGCCCCACCAGGCATGATCCCTCAGTACAAAACCAGGAATAAGCCCTGTGCACCACTAGATCTATTGTCATTAGACCCCAACCCCTGCAGTATTGTGGGGATAATAAAATAACACAGTGGGTTTAAGTGCCCAGTCAATCTATAAACTGATGATACCTTTAAAAAAAAAAAAAAAGAAGCATTTCCATGGTCACAAAACATTGAACAGTACAAAACTATGAAATACCAATAAAGATGAACAAATCAGAGGAGCCGGAGCGATAGCACAGCAGTATGGCATTTGCCTTGCATGTGACCGACATGGGACAGACCCAGGTTCAATCCCCAGCATCACATATGGTCCCCCGAGCCTGCCAGGAGTGATTTCCGAGTACAGAGCCAGGAGTAACGCTTGAGCGCCGCTGGGTGTGGCCCCCCAAAACCAACAAAAAACAAAACCCAACAATAAAGCTTTCTGGGGTGGGGGAGAAACATCACATCCAGACAGTGCTCAAAGCTTACTCACGGCTTTGAACTCAGGGATCATTCCTGGCTGGGTGTGGGGGCCAGAAGTGGTGTCCTGGGGATTGAACCAGGGTTAGCTATGTACAAGACTTGCCCATTACTTTCTCTTAGGCCTCAATTACCATGATTCTTTTCCAGCCACATACCTGGCTCTGTGCTTAGGGACCATATGTGGTGCTGGGATTTGAACCATTGTTGTGGCTGCGAGTTACTTTTAGTCTATCAATCGTGTCATTCCTGAAACCAATTCAGGCTTACCTTCCTGGCAGTTTAATGATATGTGTGTTCCTCTTTTGTATAGCATAGAAAAGATATAAGAAAGGTTTCTGAGTCCCCATCCTTCTGTCACACAATCACTGTTTTCCTAACTGTGCCTTGGGGGGTGGGGGGGAGGAGGGAAGAGAGGAGAGAGAGAGGAGGGGGGAGAGGGAGAGAGGGAGAGAGAGAGAGAGAGAGAGAGAGAGAGAGAGAGAGAGAGAGAGAGAGAGAGAGAGAGAGAGAGAGAGAGAGTTTTTCTCAGGGATCACTCCTTATAGAACTTAAATGATACAGTACCAATAACTGGGCCTTTTGAGGTAGTGAGATTCCTCCACATTTTGTGTGTGTGTGTGTGTGTGTGTGTGTGTGTGTGTGTGTGTGTGTGTGTGTGTGTCTTTCGTTTTAGACCACTACTGGTAGTGTCTTCCTTCCTTCCTTCCTTCCTTCCTTCCTTCCTTCCTTCCTTCCTTCCTTCCTTCCTTCCTTCCTTCCTTCCTTCCTTCCTTCCTTCCTTCCTTCCTTCCTTCCTTCCTTCCTTCCTTCCTTCCTTCCTTCCTTCCTTCCTTCCTTCCTTCCTTCCTTCCTTCCTTCCTTCCTTCCTTCCTTCCTTCCTTCCTTCCTTCCTGGCTACTACTGGTGGCGCTCAGGGATCACTCCTGATAGGACTTAAAGAACCAGACATGGTGCCGGGAGTGAACTCTGGTTGGATGCATGCAAGGCCAGTTGTGCTACCTCTCTGGCCCATCTCTTCACGCATCTTCCCCCCCCCCCATTAGTTAAAACACTGCACACATGCACACATCAGAGTGTCTCTGAAGAGATAACTAGGACTGAGCTCTGAAGTCCAACTTTAAATCTGGACTCTGCTCCCTGCAGAGTCAAGGTGTTTTTACCCCTGGAAGCTTGCTTCCTCGTATGTAAAATGAGTAGAACACTACTTCCACCAAAAAATTTATGATAATCAACCGTCACACAACATCTGCCTGCTTCACAGTAAGCTCCTTAAATCCTGACTATTGTTAAGAGTCATTGTTATAATCTCTCCTGAGGCTAGGATGCAAGAAAGAAAGAAAGAAAAAAAAATGCCTTCTGCTTAACCATCCACTTCCCCTTTCTCTGCCCAGCCCTCATAGCTCCTTCTGTTCTGAATTAACTCCAAAGAAGTAACTGACAATTTGTACATATTAGAACCAAAGATGTTCTAGTTACTGAAATGGCACGGAGAACTAACGCACGGCAAACCGTAATTCTGGATCAAGAAACCGAGCTGCAGCGAAACTGTAGTGACCACCATACTCAGAGTGGTATCGTGACATGTGTTTTGAGGTTCTGTCTGGGCTGGACTTAGTTGGCTCCCCGGGGCTAAGACCCAGCACAACACAGGACTTTGACCTACATTTTTTGAGCGAATGAGTCCTCGACATGGGTAGTACGTGATCGTGAAGTGACGGAGGCGAGGAAATGCATACATTCTGAAGACTAACCGAATAAATATACCGCCCACCACTGTCAAAATTAGCAAAGCCTTTTTTTGTTTGTTTTTTGGCTCACATCCAGTGACATTCAGGGGTTACCCCAGGCTCTGCACTCAGAAATCGCTCCCGGCAGGCACGGGGGACCATATGGGATGCCGGGATCTGAACCACTGTCTGTCCTGGATTGGCTGAGTGCAAGGCAAACGCCCTACTGCTGCGCTACCTCTCCGGCCCAGCAAATCCTATTTTCGATGCGAAGCCTGAATAGTTCTAGACTCTGAACAGACAGGGCAGAAGTGGCGTGAGCTCGTGGCAAGTGTGTCTTCACCAAGGCCCAACTTACCTCAGGTTGGACTGAACGGGCTCAGTGCTGGAGGAGGGCTCCAAGCTGATGGGGAGGATCTTGTCATTCTTGTTGTGATCGTACCTCTGAAAGAGAGGAGAAAGCCCCTCAGTGACAGCAAACCAGACTTTCACTGGATGTGGAGCTTCCGAAAACCCCAGTCCCATCAGCGTGTGGTCAGCTCAGAGACACCTTCATGCTGCTGTCCATTGAGAAGGAAGGCAAAACGCCATTATTTGGGCTTTTAAATGTAATTTTAAAAAAAGCCTAGAATACGGGTTCCCGTTAGTCATTAGTTCTCATTTGATACGAGAAGGGGGTGGCAATAGTCCAGTGGGTAAGGGTGTTTGCCTTGCACCCGGGTATCCCCTGTGGTTCCCTGAGAACTGCTCGGTGTGATCCCAGAGTAGTGGGGCAGGAGTAAGCCCTGCACATCACTGGGTGTGCCAAAAACCAAAAATAAAAATTAAAATTAAAATCCTTATAGAGTACAAAAGCACAGCAGGGTGCATTATTAGAATCCTATTTTAGTTAATTAATTGGAGGGGCACATCCTGCAGTCCTCAGGCTTACTCTTACAGAGTTCCTGGCTCTGAATTTAGGAATAACTCCTGGTGGGGCCTAGGGAACCTGGGTTGGCACGCTACAGTCTTATTTTAACTGTTACCTATTGCCTCTTAGATATTTCCTTTTGCTGTTTCCAAAATACTCAACTCCCCGATATCACATGATCCCTGAGCACAGAGATGGAAATAGCTCTCAAGTACGGCCAGGTGAGGCCCAACTTAGCCATTTCCACCTCTGCTTCAAACAAAAGCCAAAATTCTTAAAAAATTTTGTTAGGGGCCAGAGTGATAGTGCAGTGGTAGGGCATTTGCCTTGCACACTGCTGACCCCGGAAGAACCTGAGTTCAATCCACAGCATCCCATATGGTCCCCAAAGCCTGCCAGGAGCTAGTTCTGAGCTCGGAGCCAGGAGTAACCTTTGTGTGCTCTGGATGTGGCCCAAAAAACAAAAATTGTTCGGGTTTTTACCAAGTACTTAGCATTAATATTCAGCTCTTGGGGCCAGAGAGACAGCATGGAGGTAAGGCGTTTGCCTTGCATGCAGAAGGATGGTGGTTTGAATTCCGTTATCCCATATGGTCCCCCAGCCTGCCAGGAGCGATTTCTGAGCGTAGAGCCAGAAGTAACCCCTGAGCACTGCCGGTGGGACCCAAAAACTCAACCCCAAACCAAACCAAACAAAAATTTAGCTCTTCGTGTGCCTGCACGAAGAGGAGTAACAATGCTCCACCACCAACACCAAAAGATTCTATAATAGAGGAGTAGTTTAATTTAATATCAGACAAAGATATACTTCCACAAAAAATAAGTTTACTGGGGCCGGAGAGATAGCATGGAGGCAGGGCATTTGCCTTTCATGCAGAAGGATGGTGGTTTGAATCCCGGTATCCCATATGGTCCCCCCAGCCTGCCAGGAGCGATTTCTGAGCGTAGAGCCAGGAGTAACCCCTGAGCACCGGCAGGTGTGACCCAAAAACCAAAACCAAACCAAAACAAAAAGTTTACTATTAAAGAAGTTGGGACTTCTGGTCAAAACAAGTTGGAAGGGAGCTGTGAGGCAGAGCAAGTCTCAAATGCAAGACAGTAACGGCTCCTCAGTAAATTCAGGGGGAGAAAATGACAGCCAGCCTGGCAAATGAGACTTGATTTCCCTCTGATAGAAAATGCACTGGGTCTCTTCTTCCTGTTTCTATTCGCATTGAGAAGGTTCTGGGATTACCTGAAATTTTTACCGGGACCCAGAGGGCCTGAGCTCTTATTTCTAGTTTGGACACCGAACTCAAAAATGCTTCACTTCTGTGACGTTACTGGGAAGTGTATTGTTGGGTCGAGTTTCTGATCAAAACCAGGCCCCTAGAGCGCAAGACCGATGCTACAATTTGAGGGGCCAGGAAACTTTCCGTAGCTTGATCTGCTAAGATTCTGCTAGAGGAGGAGAAAGCTCAGGCACACTGAAGCCAGTTTCTATCCTCAACACCTCACTGGGCCCTCCCTCCATGCTGCACACAGAACTGCAAGGAGCAAGCCCTGCAGGAGCCTGGAGTAGCCCTTGAGCAGCTCCCCACAAAAGGGGAGAAAATCTACTTACTACTGCTTTGTACCTCTGTACCAGGTAGAAGAATATCATCTATCTTTTCCAGCACATTTTCCGAAATGACCAACTGCAAGATAAGTAAAAGCATCTTGCCATTTTTCAGACGTGTGTGTGTGTGTGTGTGTGTGTGTGTGTGTGTGTGTGTGTGTGTGTGGCAGATATTGCAAAGCTCCACAAGTAACTCTCAAACTCTATGGAGTAAGGAGTTGCCAGTGCTTGAAGCACTCCAATAAAACACTCATTTCTCAAGCATTTAGAAGAAACACATCCCAATTTCCCAGAGCTGGAAAGAGTCTAATAATGCCTAAAGCAACTAATTTAAAAAATATATATTTTAATATATAATAAATATATTTTTCATATTTTTAAAATATGTAATTTTAAGAGCAACCCCAATGTGAGAGAAGAGAGAGGAAAGGGGGAGGGGAGAGGAGAGAGAGAAGAGAGAGCGAGGAGAGAGGCCTAAGCGCACACATCAGTCACATGGAAAAATCAATCAAAACCAGAATCTGTGGGTATGTGGAGAGAAACAACGAAGGAACTTAATCCCTCCTGAGATGTTTCTCAAAAGAAAAATCTGGCAACACACATGGTAAATACAAGTTGGAGACCGAAGTCTGACTGTTCCAGATGTGGGGGGCTGGGAGGCCCACGGTGAGTGGCGAGCCCAGCGGTGTCCTGGCGGCTCAGGAGGGAGGGCCATCCCAGAGCTGCACCCCGGCACCCCCTAGCCCCCCATACCCCTACTTACCTTTACTTGGGCATGCGCCCATCGTACCACCAGCTTCTTGGACAGAGCCAGCTTGCCATTGAGACACTGGATGGCTTGCTCCGCTTCCTGTCCAGGAAAGGGACAGATGTTGTTGTATTAGTGGACACATCGAAGGCCCACCTCACAGCCTGCCTTGCGGCAGTGAGGACCTCATCATCTCTAAGGGCTGAAATTGGAACCCACAGCTCTGGGTGGTGATCAACAAAGGCAAAGTAACAAACACACTAACGGTGCTTAAAGGCTTCTTAAAATGCCTAAAAACAAAATCCAAACCAAACCAAACCAGAGCCTTAAAGAGCCATCCCTTTAAGGAGGAATTTATGCCCTGGCTCGGTCACTTCCTGACATCTTGGCAGGCTCCGAGCAGCTTCCCCTGCAACATGTGGTGAGCACTACACTGTTTGACAATAGTGTTTTGGGGAGGGGAGGGTGCATACCTGATGATGCTCAGGGATCATTCCCGGTGGGCTTGGGGGACCATGTGGGTGCAAGAGCTTGAATCCAGATTGGTTGTGTGCAAAGTGCCCATATGCTCTATTATGGCTCCGGCCCCAGACAACAGTACCAGTGGTTTTCTACACAGGGGCCACTCTGATTTAGGGCAATACCCAGAGGGCTGCTCCTTTCAGAACCCAAAAGCAAAGGCATCAGGAAAGATGAGGGGAAAGGGAACAAGGCCTGAAAAAGCAGGAGTGAGTCAAAGGGACCGTGAGCAAGAATCCAGGAGAGCCAATATCAGAACTGGGCTTTCAGAGTCAACACCACCCTCAGAGAGACAGCAACGAGGCTCAGAAGAATTCCAGGCTGAGAGGAATCTGAGGAGAATCGAAGGCTGGAGAACAGTCACTCTAGGCCATTCCCAGGAACCCTGGCCATACTTTTCCATCCTGTCAAACCTTCTCCACACTACTAGCATCCAGGAGGCGTTGGGCCAAGTGCAACCCGTGCTGACTGGGGGTGAAGAAGCCCTTGAAGGAACAGAAAGAGGAGCAGAAGATTCTCTCCGAGGCTACTGTGGAACCCATGGACATTCGGGCTGCTTCTACTGGCTATGTGTTCTAGAATTCTACTGCCATCATTTATTTTCACAAGTAGTGATGGAAGACTGTGTGTCAGCTGATGGAGAAGCCCCCGGACTCTTGCCTCCCCAGCCTAAGCGTTTGGTCAAGTTTCTCTTAGTAAATGTGAGCTTAGTGGGCATTAATATGCACTTATACGCACACATACACAATCTAATTCTATAGTATCAGGAGCAATAGGATGCCAATATGCAATTGTTTTCAGAAACAATTTCCAATCTTGATACGTCATTTCCAAGTTCAACAATATTGCTAAATGCCGATAGTGATTTAAGGGCCCTAGTCTGTTCCCTCAACTTCCAGAGTAGTGAAGGGGTGTCTTATTGTCCCCTTCCCCCGTGCGACTGACCCTGTGAGAGCAAATGCACTGCACTGAATGGCACTGAGGTCAAACACCTCTGCAGCTGCCCGAGAGGGTGTATGATGTAGGGTGCTCCTTCCAGGCACAGTGCTGCAGTTTCAGTGAGGCTGTAAACAAATCCTAGCTTCAGGGGTCACAGACAGAACTGCCTGGAAGAAGCTTTACCAGGAACCTTCACTAGAGGGGTCGGAGCGATGGCGCAGCAGTAGGGCTTGCACGCCTTGCACGCTGACCCAGGACCGACCTCCGTTCGATTCCCCAGCGTCCCATATGGTCCCCCTAGCCTGCAAGGAGTGATTTCTGAGCACAGAGTCAGGAGTAAGCTCTGAGCGTCACCGGGTATGGCCTAACCCCTCCCCCCACAAAAAGAATCTTCACTAGAATTTTCTTAAGGCTGCTCTTAGGAGAGGGTGGGGTGGCTCCCACCTACCCTAGCAAGCGTTAGGCCCCGAGTTTGATCCCCAGTGCCACGCTGCAGTCAGGGGTATGTGAGCAATGAAACTGAAGGAGGTATGAGTGGCTGTGAGTCTCGGCTGGGAGGAGTGAAAGACCCAGGGAGCACCTCCGCCAACTGTAGGTGCAATCCCTGGTCATCACACATCACCAGAGGGAAGGAAGGGGAATGCTAACCACACGGGCCATGCCTTCAGCACCCTCAGAATTAGAATGATGCATCACTTACTGTCTATGAGATTTTTTCAGTACTAGAAAGAAAAATGACACTCTCCTACAATTTCAGAATACATCAGTTTAGTTTTTTTTTTTTTTTAACATATAAAACATTTGTTTTGAAGGGCAATGTCATATCACCAGGCAGTGCTCAGTTAGTCCTATGCTCTACACTCAGGAATTATTCCTGGTGGTATATGGGGGATCGTATTTGATACTGGGGATCAAACTTGGGCACAAGGCAAATAAATGCTCTGCCCTCTATACTATTTCTCTAGCCCCTAGTTGGTAGCTGTGTTAAGAAAAAAACTGTATGATCTTTGTTGCTATCCTCTGTTTTCATAAATATATGGAAAATGCACACTATGAGACCTATGAAGAGATTCCCTACTGATATGTCTGCTTATCAGGGTAGTCTAAATTGGGAATCTAGAGGATCAGCCTAATAATTTACCATAGTCATTTAATGACAAATATTATGCAGTTAGCAAAGTGATGCTGATTTGTTTTTATTTTTGAGTTTTGGGGCCACAGTTGGTCATGCCTGGGGCTAGTCCTGGTTGCAAGGCAAGGGCCTTAATCCCTGTGCTCTTTCTCTAGCTGCTATTCTTCTCTTTACGGTGGTCTGTTTTAAATCGAGGAAGAGTTCAAGGTATAGCTACCTTTAAATTTTATATTTCACAGCTCTTGTGGTGAAACCACAATGCAAATACATGATCGAGAATATCATTTAAATGTGCATTAGTGACAGGAATCTAATATACCGAGTGGTAAACATGGTAATATGATCCCATCTGTGCTATAAACTATCTGTGAATGTGGACAGACTAGAAAAATATGTAACTATTAGTAGTGATTATTTCAGGCTAAGTGAAGCTACTTATTCGTATTTTCATCTATAAATAAGCATGCTACCTTTAAAATAAGAAAAACATCCAAATAGAATTACTAATAAAGTAATTAACGAGGCAATGTTTTTACATATGAATTATCAAGCTACGGCAGGTACTAAGCTACGTCTCTGCACTTAATAACATTCAGACTCCATTTCTTTCTCAATGCACATCTGCACCCGTGCCCAGGCCTCGAGACAAGCAGACACCTATGTGTGTTGCGGAGGAAGCTGAACCGTCTCTTTTAGGCACATGCAGACTGGCCTGCATCTGTTCTGAGACACCGAGATGTTCACATATTTTAAGAAATCACAATAAAAGGGAATTTGTGGGTGGCTCACCACAGACAGGGAGGGCTTCAGCACCACAGGGCAACGCTACTGAAAGAAAAAGAGGCTTAGTTGGCCAACCTCTAGCGGAAAAACAAAATGGAACAGGGAGGAGGAAGGATGGCTGGGTGCTTCAGGGGCACCCTGAAGTGTTTGGTTGGGAAAGTAGGTCAGGGACTTTTGCCTGTGGGCCCAGGGAGGACCCCAGGAGTGTCCCACGAGGTGGAAAGTGTTGGACATGAGGTCATTTGAGCTGAGATCCTGCTTGCCGAAGGGTACAGGGCTGGGGACAGGGCTAGGGCGCAGAGAACCCACAGAATTGAATCCTGCCCACAAGGAGGTGCCTGGGCCAACAACTCATCAAGAACAAGGAGGATCTAAAGCGCCTGGAAGGGGAAGCAAAGAGGAGAGGGATGGCTGCAATTACCTGCTTGGTCTCAAAGTTAACAAAACAGTAGCCCCGAGGCTGACCCTCCAGGGCACCGGACTTGTGGAAGAGGAAGTCGAACTGCTTCACCGTGCCGAACTTTTGCAGGAGCTTGAGAAGGTGGTATCTGCGGAGAAGAATTGCTCATGAGCTTGGTCACTCGTCTCTTTGGCACGAGCCAAAAAGCAGGAACTAATTTACCCCAGGAGTCAACTCCGACATCCCTGCCCCCTCACCCTCCATCCAAACTGCGGCATTCATTTACTTGGCAAACACACTTGTTTGCCTCTGTTTAGAACGGGAACTGGAATTGTCGTGGCTATGCGTCTGTCCAGCACAAAAATACCAAACAAAAAAAAACCACACCTAACAAACAGCTGTCTGGCCCACAAACACCATTTGTTTTTCTTTGGAAGAAAAGCTCAAAAATAGTGTAGATTTATTTATTTTTAATTTCTTGGCAACACAATCCTATTTGGGAAGAACTTGAACTTCATCATAAACACACCCACCCATCACCCACACCCCCAAGCCAGGCTCAGCCTATCTCAAAAACAAAGCAAGCAACCAACAGACACACACACACACACACATACACAGGCTCAGCCTATCTCAAAAACAAAGCAAGCAACCAACACACACACACACACACACACACACACACACACACACACACAGGCTCAGCCTATCTCAAAAACAAAGCAACCAACACACACACACACACACACACACACACACACACACACACACACACACACACACACACACACACACTCCCACAAATAAAGCAGCAGCAGCCCTGGAAGACTTCCCTACTGGCTTGCTCGGTTAGCAATCATCAGTCCCTGTCTACACTTGGGAAACTGCCCGAACCCAACGGGCCGAGCCGAGGTTATCGGTGCTTCTGTGTGCTTGAGCTCCGCTCCACATGAGGGCAACGTAGAACTTTCACTCTCAGGTGGGTCCCACCTGAAGCAAGGAATCAGGGCTAGACCTGGGAAATGGTTCAGCCGTGTGGGCGATCACACCCCTCTCGGGGGCCTGAACGCAGCCGAATCCCGGACACAGATGGCCAAGGCAGAAACGATTCCTGGCAGGAGGTTCGCCCGGCGCATGCTCTTGCCATCCTGGCCCTTGCCCTGGTCTTGATTCCTGACTCAAAAGCAGACTTGGTTTCTATAGCACTTTAAAGTGACTCAAACAGATGTGGCTGAACAGGTTGCTGTGGCCAATGTCAATTCCGACTTCCTGTCATCTGATGTAAGGGTGAGACAAACCAACAGCTCTCCCATTTCCTTTTCCTTTGGCCTTTCTCCTGGCATCCTCTGCGCTATTCAAATGGAGTCAAGGCTTTCTCTAAACAATGCTGTCCCTGTGATACTAAAAAGGTATCAGCCCACATGCTAAATCTGTTATTACTGGGAATTCTGCCCCACAGGGAGCCAGCGAAGCTGTCGTTGCAGCCACATTTGTGTTCACATTGTTTTTCGGAGAAACTCGTCAAGATCTCATTCCCTGGCCAGCATCTCCTAGGGGAGGCAGAGAGGTCTGATCCCTGGATCCTAAGCCACACTTAACTTGATACTAATGCATCTCAATGAGCCAGTCGGATCAGGAGCCTGACAGGGAACATAGTACAGGTCTCACACCGGGGCAGGAAGCAAAGATCCCATGGCGGACTGTGGATATTAATTTGGTTTTCAGAGCTGCTCTGAAGGGAAGAAAGCTGAGATACCATAGTCTGTACACTCCAATCAGTAGACCCCACTGGAGTGTGGGTCTGTTGGGGGGAAGATTGGTGGGTTTGGGGGTGGGATGGGGACTCCTCAGGGAAAGAGAGATACCTGAAGTGCAAATTTTACTTGATTTTTAACCAGGCTGACAACAGGGGCAAGTCTCTTAAAGGCATAGATGAACTGGAAGACTCAACCAGGCCCAAGCCGGTGGATCACAGCTGCACCTTCAACTTTCTATAACTATTCAAACCTCGCCATTCAAACTTCAACTACCACTGATTGAGGGTTCCAACCCCCCTTCTCTCTCCTCCCCCTCAAAGCATCTTAAGGCTACTGTGGGCTGGTCATCTTTTCATGAGCTCTATTCTGCTTAATAGCAGGAAGGTAAGGCGATTGGCATTTCCTAGGAAATGATTTTAATTTATTCGGAGAGCATGTGGGGTGGGGGACGGGACGCCAACAGATTATTCTTTGAGAAGTGAACAAATAGCGTGCCGCCCGAGAAGCGTGACCTTAAGATTCCAGGAACATCTGCTTAGGACCGTGTCTTTCAACTTCTCCAGGATTCCTTTTTCTTGTTTGATAATTTCTGAAATTATCGGAACACGGAAACAAAAGGAATGAGATGTTTACTATTTTGCTTCCTGGAGATGGGGACTGCAAGCTCTGATAGTGAAAGAGGCCCGAAGGATCTTTCTTTCACATCTGCAAACATTTTCATCTGCTGCCGAAGCCTGAGAGTTCACTGCTCGTCAGAGCCTCGAGTCTCTTACAGAAATATGGGCCCTGCAGTCTGAAGCAGGGTTACTCCTGGCTCTGAGTTCAGTGATTACTCCTGGTGGGCTTGGGGCACCTTACGGAATGACAAGAACTGAACCTGGGTTGGTCACATTCAAGGCAGACGCCTACTCGCTGTGCTGTTACTGGCTCCAGAGACTGAATCCAGGCTGGTCGCATGCGAGGGTGCACTTTCTTTCTGGCCACTTCCTCAGTTTCTGTACTGGGAGATGGCTAAAAGGATCGGAGTGCATGCTTTGGATGTGGAAGGGTCTGTAAGGTGAGTCCCGTGGCTGCCTGGTTCCCCAAGCTCTCAAGGAGCAATTTGGGAGCATCCTGCTGAGAGAAGCCCTCAAGCACCGCCCAAACTCAACAACACAAAAGATACAAATGAGAGCAAATTCACTCTTTCAAGTTCATAAGCATGAATATCAACACTGTTGTAATGATGCTACCTCAACTGCACTGAACAAAACAACTTGGCATTCCTACACAGGATCAATCGGCTTATACAAATGGTACAACCACCACGTGGATGTGTCAAGTACTGTCTTAATCACCTGGACTAGGCAGAGGGATGACCGGGACCCTTCAAGACCTTCCATTCCAACCTTTCTTCGCCTGTGGGTGGCTCTGGTGCTCAAAGATCACTGAGTTAGAGGACAGATGTTATGGAAGGATGACAAGACAACTCAGAACTAGTCAGAGGGGAGAAAGGGGAGGTGGAGAGAAGCTTCCAAAAGCACCCAACTGACACCAGAGTGAAGCAGTGCCAGTGAACGTCATGTGCAGATTCAAAGGTGAACGAACGGAGGGCTGGACAGGCAGTACAGCAAGTAGGCTTGCCCTGCCTGCAGCCTACATGGGTTTGATCCCCAGCATCCCTTAAGGTTCCCTGAGTACAGCCAGGAATAGTTTCTGAGCAGTGCCAAGTTGGTCAGAAAACAGAAAACATGAAAGGAGTCTGGTCCAGTGAAAGACTGCAGGGAAGCAGCAAGTACCTGGCAAAGAACACGGAGAGGGGCAAAGGCCATGAAGGAGGAAGGAAGGGGGGAAGGACTTTCTGCTTGGGGCCACACCTGGAGATGCTCAGAGTTACTTCTGGCTCTGCCCTCAGGAATCACTCCTGGCGGTGCTTGGGAGACCAACGAGATGCTGGGGAGTGAACCCAGGCTGGCTGCGTGCAAGGCAAGTGCCCGCTCTGGCCCTTGATGACGATTTCTGATTTGATACTGGAGGCACAAGAAAACCAATGGAAGGACATTGAGGACACTTTTCGGTGCACGACAGAGTCCAAGAAAATTCTCTTGCCAAACTTAAAAACATTATGAGATGAATCTTTAATGTTTTTCATGGGAGGAATGAAATAGTCTTATATGATTCAAATTTAAGTAAAGGCTACAGATAGAAAGAGGGAACAAATGAAAAATAAGAAAAGGGGACAGAGGGAGGGAGGGAGAGGGGAAGAGAGAGAGAGAGAGAGAGAGAGAGAGAGAAGAGAGAGAGAGAGAGAGAGAGAGAGAGAGAGAGAGAGAGAGAGAGAGAGAGAGAGAGAGAGAGAGAGAGAGAGAGAGAGAGAAGCGCACACAGGATGAACAAACCGTACTCAAGCTCATGCCTGGGTCCTGTCCCCAGACATTCCGGTTTCAAGGCTTGTATCCAAAGAAAAGTTGCATCTGGTGACTCTCTACTGCTTTTGTTCTGTCTGATTTATTTTGGGGCCACAGAGGGCATTGCTCAGGACCTACCCTGGCTCTCTACTCAGGGACTTTAGTAGATTCTGTCAGTGGTCAGGGAGGGACCACCTCCCTTGGTGGATCAAACCTGGGTCGTCACAAGCAGGGCGAGCACCTACCCATAAGTACTACCTTTCCAACCCGCTCCATAGTTTTTAAGTTTTCTTAATAAACCCAAGACCGAGCTCTTCCCCTCCGCAAACTGATGTCCCTTTTAGCACAGACGAGATTTTTCTACCATTCTCCTGTAAAAAAACTTGAGAATCGCTCTCCATGCTCCATTCCTCTGCAATCAGTTCTTCCTTTCTTACACTCACCCACTGGTCTTCAAGTTCAGTCCAGCTGAATGGCAGCTCTGGCTCCCAGCAGTCTCTACTCACTCATCTCCTCCTTCACACTGTCGTTCTAATCCATTCTACTTGCTAGTGGCCAATTCCCCTCAGAATGTTAAGCCTTCCACCACACTGTCTTCCACATGAAATTCAAATGTGTCTGAGTAAGCAGCGTAAAGCCTCTGGCTGACTCTGACAGAGTTTCATTGATCCAGCTACTATGTTCAGGGTCGTTTGGCATTCAATATCTCCAAGTTAGTCAAAGAGATGCTCCTGACACTCTGTTCACACATAATTATCTTTCTGTTGTTGCCTTTTGTTTTGTTTTTGGGCCACACCTGGCAATATTCAGGGCTTACTATTGGCTCTGCTCTCAAGGATTATACCTGCTGAGCATGGGACCACATGCAAGGCAAGCACCCTGCCCACTGTACTAGATCTCTGGCCCCATAACTATTTTTCTTACTCCTATTTTTCTTACATATCTTTATGATTTGCCTCTGTCTAAAATGCCCCCCTTTCCCAGAATTTCTACTGTTCTTTTTCAAACTTCGTAAGCATAATGCAGTAGGATTAATTTGGTCTCTATACAGCAGATTTAATATTTGTTAAAAGAAAGTTAGTATTGGGGACTGTAGCAATAGGACTGCAGGTAGGGTGTTTGCCTTGCACATGACTAACCTGGGTTCGATCCCTGATATCCCATATGCTTCCCTAAGCCTGCCAGGAGTGATTTTTGAGTACAGAGAAGAAAAAAAAAGTAAGTCAGTATTGATTCTTTTTTGATTTCTCTGTTGAAAGTACTAGTCATATGATTTCTTGTGGGGGTCATACCTAAAGATGCTTAGGGTTTACTCCTGGCTCTGTACTCAGGAAGTACTCCTGTGGTGCCCAAGAGACCATATGGGATAATGTGGATCCAAGTCTGGCTGGTGCATACAAACACTTTATCTACTGTATTATCATTGCTCCAGTGCCCTAATGATATGATTTAGAGGTGTTGCTTTTACCCTTACAGCTGGAATAGGTCCCACAATAATTTAAGGTCCTTGCCTTACACACAGCCAACACTGGTTTGATTCCTGGTTTCCTAAGCACCACCTGGAGTGATCCAGGTGAGCAGAGCCAGTAATAAACCCTGAGTACCACTCGGCGTGCCCCTGCAAAGATCAACAAAAAAAAATTATTACAATTTTTACTAATTAGAAAAGTTTTGCAATTAAACCTAAGTGCCCAACAACTTCAAGTGGGATAAGGAAGTTGTGGTATATATATATAAAATAGAATACTATTTGTTGTTATGTAAACATTTCAATGGGATTATGTTACTGACCCTACCCTGATCAGTGATTGTGCCCTACCCTAGGGTGTGACCTGGCATTCTGCTCCCACCCTAGGGTGGTACCTGATTCTGCTCCCACCATTGGGTGGTACCTGATTCTGGGGGATAAAAGCAAGGGTATGTGGAAGGCGAGGGGCTTTTTGGCTGGAACTGATGCTGAAGCTTTTGGCTTCAGTCTTGTCCTCCGAATAAAGTTGATATTTTCACAAGCCTGATGGACTGCTAGCCTTTTAACCCACCGCTTCACCTCAGAACCGCCAGCTGAACAGGGTGGCAGACGCGTGCTCAGAGCTGGAGGGGAAAGACCTCATCCTCCATCCTTCCATCAGTCAACCCCGTCAAGAGCTGACTTGCAACACTATTCAGCTACAAGGAAGGATGAAGTTATGTAACTAGTTGAGGCTAGAGAGAGAGTTCAAGGGTTAAGGCCTTTGCCTTGCTCACAGCTGACACTGGCCCGATAACGACTAGATCTTGAATTAGATTGGACCCCCAGCACTGCACGGTCCCCTGGGCATTAATGGAGTGATCCCTGAGCACTGCTGGGAACAGTCACCAATAACTTGGGGGAGTGTGTGTGTTTGTGTGACTCAAAAACAAAAATCAAACAAACAAAACCCCAAACCGGATCAGTGAGTTAAACAGCCCCACTTTGTTGGGTGGCACTGGAATGTCACAGGAAGAATATAGATTTGAATACGGAAAAGTAGGTCATCAATCCCTTATGCCTGGATCTCTAAAATCTCCATAGGTCCTGGCATCTAGCATGGGCATCAAATGGCCACACTGGAACTACAAAGGAATATGAGTGATGAGCGGGAGGGCATTAGTATGCTTGCCAGTTGGCTGGCCATGTGGATAGAGTTGAGACTCCCAATGTGCTGCCTACAGCACAGCATGGACCAGGTGAGCAGAATCAGGAAAGAAATGTTGGGAAATCCCAACATTTAAAAAAAAAAGAACAGGACCGGAGCGATGGCACAGCAGTAGGGCATTTGCCTTGCACGTGGCTGACCCAGGATGATCGATCCCTGGTGTTCCATATGGTCCCCCAAGCTGGGAGTGATTTCTGAGTGTATAGCCAGGAGTAATCATTGAGCTTCCCCAGGCATGCCCAAAAATCCAAAATAAATAAATAAATAAAAACAATTGTTGCTGTTTTACATATTCCTGTAATATATGGAGTAAACAAATGGTTTAATTTGTCTTCTTTTTTTTTTTGGTTTTTGGGTCACACCCGGTAACGCTCAGGGGTTACTCCTGGCTATGTGTTCAGAAGTTGCTCCTGGCTTGGGGGACCATATGGGACACCGGGGGATCGAACCGCTGTCCGTCCAAGGCTAGCGCAGGCAAGGCAGGCACCTTACCTTTAGCGCCACCGCCCGGCCCCTAATTTGTCTTCTAACAAAAGGTGAGAACATTTATGAGGAAGGATGGGACTAGCAGTAAAACATCCAGGCTAAGAGGTAAGAAGTAGGTGCTGGAGGGGAGAACAGCAGGAAGTGGCGGTAATTTGTGTGTGTGTGTGTGGGGGGGGGAGGTGGTAGTTTAATTTCTTTTTTCTTTTTTTCTTTTTGGCAGTTTAATTTCAAAGCTGAAGGGTGCTCTGCAACTTCTGTCAAAAGCCACTGAAGTCTAGAGATCTGGAGTGACATTACTTTTTGAGACAGGACTCCAAACTGTTCACGTAAGTTGCCATGTTTGGAAATGCCTTTTTTGGGGGGGAGGGCATACTCCTAGCTCTGTGTTCAGGGGACCATGCAGTGGCAGGAATCAAACTGAGGTCAGCTGCCTGTAAAGCAAGTGCCTAAACCTCTGTCTGATCTTTCTGGCCCTGAGAAAGACTGATGGTATTTTAATGAATAGTCTAGGCTAGCAGTTTCCAAACTATTTAGCCTATCACTTTCTTTTCTTTTTTTTCTTTTTGGTTTTTGGGCCACACCCGGCGATGCTCAGGGGTTACTCCTGGCTGTCTGCTCAGAAATAGCTCCTGGCAGGCACAGGGGCCATATGGGACACCGGGATTCGAACCAACCACCTTTGGTCCTGGATCGGCTGCTTGCAAGGCAAACGCTGCTGTTCTATCTCTCCGGGCCCTATCACTTTCTTTTCAGGAAAAAAAAATACTTAGAGAAACCTACCTTCTTTAATGGAACAAAGTGCTCCCCAACTCTACATCAACCTAAGGTTGATACTGTGCACCCCAGACTGCTCCAGCACTGCAATGGGGCAGTACTGTCATTCTGTCAAGACTCATAGAGGCCTTGCATGAGGAACTGGATTCAAAAGCTTAGAAGGAAACCCCCTCTTTCCATAAGACCCTGGCTCTGTATCAGGAATTACTTCTGGGGAGCTTGGGGGGGACCATGTGAAATGGCAAGACTGAACTCAAGGCTACAGCACGTAAGGCAAGCACCTTGCCTGCTGTGCTATCCCTCTGACTCCAACTTAATTTCTATCTCCTCTCACCCCCAATTTACACAAGTAAGGATCCTTGGTCTCCTTGGCTCTTGCCTTGAACACGTTTGCAGAGGGAGGAACTTACAGGATTAACAATCTACTGCATGCCTGCTATATCACTGACACATAGCCCCCTCTCATCAGCTCGATGCACTTTCTATTATCTCTCCCAAACCATCAACAATTTCCTCTGCTAAGATCTCCCTTTCCAGTCTAACAGCCATGAAAGAGGTGGGGAGTCAACAATTCAATTAGCGTTGTGACCACCTTAGCATGAGTACCTCCATTTCTTAGACCCCCTTTTCCTCGGTTGCAGAGAAGAGAGCTGGGTCACATTAGAAAGTTTCAAGTGTTCTGCAGTGATTCTCAGTACCATCGCCAATGGGTGCCACTGTCCATAGGCTGTGGCTCTAATTCCTTCCTCTCATCACATCATCTCTGAACTGTTATTTTTGCTTACCGACTGTTGATTACTTTAAGACAAGGTCCCTTTAAAAAAGATTTAAAAAGTTTGGGCATTGCTTAGCCTGTCACCCAGGAAGCACCACCTGAATCATCTACTGAATGAATGACAACTGAGGAGACCTGGATGATCTCCAAGATCCCTTTAGATCCATCTTCTAAGCTTCCGTAGCTACTAAACCTGAGCTCTGGTTAAACGGTACTTCTCTATGACGGAACCAAGACTTTTGGTTTCTTCTTTCTGAATAATGAAGGTTTGCCTGAGGCAATTCTAGAAAATAATTTTCTAATATCCTAAGAAGTCAAAAAATAAAATATACCACCATCTTTAACAAAAGGGGAAAAATGGTTCAAAGCAGGGTTTCTTAAACTTTTTCAAGTTATGCCTCTTTTCACCTAAGAATCACTCTAGTCCAGGGGTCTCAAACTCAATTTACCTGGGGGCCACGGGAGGCAAAGTCATGGTGAGGCAGGGCTGCATAAGGGATTTTGCTTACCGAATATTCGCAATAAAAAATCGCATTAGTAAGAAAAAAATCGCAAAAAATCGCATTAAACATTTGCATACCCCGAAAGGAACTGCTCAGGGTATGCGAATGTTTAATGCAATTTTTTCTTACTAATGCGATTTTTATTGCAATTATTCGGTAAGCGAATAATCGCGAATACTGCGATATTGAAGGCCGGCCGTGGGCCACAAAATGTTGTACGGAGGGCCGCAAACAGCCCTCGGGTCACGGGTTTGAGACCCCTGATCTAGTCATTAGCTGAAGATTTTGAACTTCTTTTTTGTGCTTATTGTGCATTCAGATATCCTTTATAACCAGCAAATTTTTTGTAATCTGCCCTACTCTTCCACCACATTCAGTTTATGGCATTGAGACACACAGTTGGAAGTGAGGGTTTGAGGCTGAAGCAATAGCCCAGTGGTAGGGTGTTTTCCTTGCATGTGGCTGAACTGGGACGGACCCGGGTTCAATCTCTGGCATCACACATGGTCCCCTAAGCTTGCCAGGAGTGATTTCTGAGAGCAGAGCCAGAAGTAACCCCTGAGCACTGCAAGGTATGACCCTCCCTAAAAAAAGAAGTGAGGGTTTAAGGGTAAGAGCGACAGTACAGCAGGTAGGGTGACCGGCTAACCCAGGTTCAATCCCTGGCATCTCATATGCTCTCCCAAGTCTGCCAGGAGTAATTTCTGAGCACAGAGCCAGGAGTCACCTTTGAGTGCCACTAGGTGTGGCCCTCAAACAAACAAACCAACCAACCAAAGAAGTGAGGGTTTAAAAGCTAGCCAAGTCCATGTGAGTGGAAGAGCTCCAATGTAAGAACAACGATAACAGAATAAAATCATATCCCTTTCAAAGAGACTTAAAACACAGAAAACTAAATGATTAAAATTCGAACATCCCACATTCCCTGAAGATGCCTTTATGCATCAGTCATTACAACACTCCCATTTTATAGATGGTTCATCAAGATGAATGAGACTTACTCTGTGATTTTGGGGTCCAGGTTGCCAATCCATAACCGGTGCCCTTCCTGCAGGGAGCCCTCTGAAAGGATGGATGCATTCTCCAGGGGAAGAGTTTTGGTTTCTGTTTCCATCAATCTCTATGAAATACTAAAGAAAACATGCACATAAGCAGGAGAAGAACAGCACGATACTAAAGAAACTGTGAACATGAGACTTGAAATTCAACAAAATTGATTCAAGGAGTCCCTCAGCGGCCTGGGCCATTCCCCAATCCTTGGTCCAGCACCAGTTCCTGAGGGACAGCTCCTCTAGGTAAACTCTGAAGGTGAAAGGAGTGTGGCTTCTGTCTGCAGAGATTAAAGTTTTCCACCTTCTGAGGCTGACTTGGGAGGAGGCCAAAGCCTCCATTACTACATGAGAATTCCAGTTTGGTCTCCCAAGTCAGTCGTGGAAACTGCCAGGGAGTCTCAGTGTCACTGAACATTTTTCAAATCTCTTCTCATGGGAAGGAGAAGATTAATACTAGAGACTCTGAAGATAGGACTGGACTGGAGAGCAGGTTGTGAGATCTGATGAATTCTGTGGGCTTGCTAGACTTTAGTTTCCTCTAATATGTAAATGGAGAGACCAGTTCTTCTAAGGCTGTTGTGAAGATTAAAGAAAGTGCGTAAAATATATTACTCATGGCACTCAACAACAGTCATCAATAGATATTAGCTTTTTCCATTTTCATCTGGACTATTTGGGGAGAATTTAGGAAAAACCAACTTCCTCCTTGGTTATTCCAGTTCCACCACTTAAGAGGGGCAAAACACCGGGCAAATGACTAAACCACTCTGCGTGTGGCCTCATCCGTACACTGGGAATCTCATAGATCTGTGTAGATTCACTCAATAGAAATATCTTAAAACATTCTATATACTGTGTCCCCTACAGTTTCCAGTTATTATTATTGAAATGACTTCTCTCACAGCCAAAGAACATTGAGGAGTACAATGGAAACTCATGAAAAGAGCCTGTATGTCAATAAACCTGGCCTCTCATTTTGGGGGGTGGGGGGCTTGGGGGACCATAGGGGATGCCGGGATCCGAACCACCGTCCTTCTCCCCACCGTCCTTCTGCATGCAAGGCAAACACCCTACCTCCATACTATCTATCTCTCCGGCCCCCTGGCCTCTCATTTTTGCATTTACACTGGAAGTAACCTCTTTCTAAATTCCTGTTTCATCACTTGTACATAATAAATCTTGGGTATGTAATAAAATTGATTGCTTAAGGTTGCTGCAAGGACCAAAAAATGAGATGAGGGATGAAGAGCTGTTATAGCAAGTAGGGCTCCTATCCCACATGTGGTTCAAACCCTGGAATCACATACAGTATCCTGAGCACTGCCGTATGAGTAAGCCTTGAGCACTACCACCTGATCTGGCCCAACTCCCTCTCTCCCATAATAAACAAAAGGATGAAAGACCAAAAGAAAAGAAACGTAAGAGTGTGGTAGAGGGCCCGGAGAGATAGCACAGCGGCGTTTGCCTTGCAAGCAGCCGATCCAGGACCAAAGGTGGTTGGTTCGAATCCCGGTGCCCCATATGGTCCCCTGTGCCTGCCAGGAGCTATTTCTGAGCAGACAGCCAGGAGTAACCCCTGAGCAATGCCGGGTGTGGCCCAAAAACCAAAAAAAAAAAAAAAAAAGTGTGGTAGAGAAAAGAAAGGATAAAAAACCCTAGGAAGAGGGCTGGCCGGGCTGACCTCAGACCTCCCTCTCAGAGGAAACGAGTGCCCTTTCTATCTGACTCAGGGGCCAGAGCTGCAGGAACTGGGTCTTACTTAATAAGCACAGCTGTCATACACTGAATGCTGCCATTCCCTCATATTCAGGGCAGGGCAGCAAGCTGAGCAGACAGTATCCCTAGGGAACTGCTGAAAGTGTATCCATACACCGTTCGTGGGGGCAGTATTCTTCCTTTCCCCCTCAGTGGCCAATCTGTTGGCAAGGTGTGCTGAGAATAAGAGAAGTGAATGGCCCATACGTCCTTTTAAGTCCATGAAGTCCATACACAGAGGTAGAATTCCAGGGAGAGAAAAGGAAGGAACAGTTTTCCCTTCTTGCTTCTCTGCCATTCTATTTTCCTAAAGATCATTCAGAGAAAGTTGAATTGCATTTCTGTTTTCTAGGTACTGGTGACAGACCGGTGAACAAGCAAGATCTCAGACCTCAGGTTTATACTTGGAAGAGAGGGTAGACCAAAGCAAAACAAGCAAGCTGTCATTAGTAATAAACGCGTTCACACAGGCTGAGCAAAGTGACCTGTCGGGGAGACTTTACTGAACAACTTTAGAATTACTGGAAGGAGAGGTGGGCTAGAGTGTAGCACAGAGATTAAGTAAGGTTCCTGCTTTGCATGTAGCTGACTCCAGTTCAAACCCTGGCACAGCATGGTCCTTCAGGAAATACTTGAAGACAAAAGCGCCTAAACACTTCTGGCCTCTAACACCATCCCCCTCACCATAAGAGTACATTAAGCAGATGTTTAAAAAGAATTATTGGAGAGAAGCGCTCTAAAGATGATCTGAGCCAGGGGTCCTCAAACTTTTTAAACAGGGGGCCAGTTCACTGTCCCTCAGACCATTGGAGGGTCTGACTATAGTAAAACAAAACTTATGAATGAATTCTTTTTTTTTTTTTTTTTTTTTTTTTTTTTGGTTTTTGGGTCACACCCAGGTGCTCAGGGGTTACTCCTGGCTGTCTGCTCAGAAATAGCTCCTGGCAGGCACGGGGGACCCTATGGGACACCGGGATTCGAACCAACCACCTTTGGTCCTGAATCAGCTGCTTGCAAGGCAAATGCTGCTGTGCTATCTCTCCGGGCCCATGAATGAATTCTTATGCACACATCTTATTTTGCAATGAAGAAACAAAACAGATACAAATACAGTATGTGGCCCGCGGGCCATAGTTTGAGGACCACTGACTGAGCTGAGGACGGGATGACAGCGGCTCTGCTTTTCTCCACAACTGAAAACAGCACAGCAAACAAAAGATGCTTTGATGGAGGCTGGGGGGGGGGGGGGAGAACATTTTCCATGGGAAGAAAGAATTTAGGACGTGGACCCCGCCCCCCAAAGATCTGGACCCAAATCCTGGCTTTGGCACTGAGTGGGCCATTAGGGGTGTCCGTGTCTGCTCTACCTGGAGTGTCCCTCTCCCCCTCCCTCCCCCTCTCCCCCTCTCCCTGTCTCCCCCTCCCTCCCCGCGTCTGCTCTCTCTCTCTCTCTCTCTCTCTCTCTCTCTCTCTCTCTCTCTCTCTCTCTCTCTCTCTCTCTCTCTCTCTCTCTCTCTCTCTCTCTCTCTCTCTCTCTCTCTCTCCCTCCCTCCCTCCCTCCCCTAAGTTCCTAGCACGCGGGGCTTTGACTTTGACCCTGGCTCTCTCCACAGTGCTCAGCGCCCTTGTGGGCTCTTTTCTGGGCCCGGGAATCGCGGGAATCACTGAAACCGCCTGTCCCTGGGCCTGGCCTTGCTTTGTTCCTCCACAGGGTCTCCTTGGGACGCTCCCCGCCTAGGCCCTGCGCGGTGGGAGCCTTCGACCTGACCTGACGTCTGACGGCTCAGCTTGGGAAGGGAGGTGGGAGGGAGGCGTGGGGAGAAGTCAAGACTTTTGGCCAGGACACTACCGAGAAATCACTACCGTGACAGCTAAGTAAATAAACACGACCAATACATAGATGGATAACCACTACCCATAGATGAATCAATAAGCAAATAATAAACAAACACTACCGATAAACACTATCAATAAATAGATAAACATGATCAATAAATAAACTCTACCAATAAATAGATGGATAACCACTACCGATAGATGAATCAATAAACATGACCAATAAATAATAAATAACCACCACCGACAGATAAACACTACCAATAAACAAACAATAAACACTACCAATAAATAAATAAACGTTATCAATAAGCAACTAGATAAACACTACCAATAAATAGATGGATAACCACTACCGATAGAAGAATCAATAAACACTACCAATAAACAAATAAACACTACGATAGATAATCACTAGCAATAAACAAGTAGATAAATAAAGAAACATTATCAATAGATAGATGGATAACCACTACCGATAGATGAATCAATTAACACTACCTATAAACAAATGATAAACACTACCAATAAATAAATAGATAAACAAACGTTATTAATAGATAAACTACCAATAAATAGATGGATAACCAGTACCGATAGATGAATCAATAAGCACTACCAATAAACAAATAACCACTACCGATAATCATTAGCAATAAACAAATAGATAAATAAACATTATCACTATATAGATGGATAACCACTACCGATAGATGAATCAATAAACACTACCAATAGACAAAGAATAAACACCACCAATAATAGATAAATAAATGGACGTATCAGGAAGCAAATCGATAAACTCTACCGATAGACAGACAGCCAGCTAGACAAGCAAACGAGGCTGCCCCCTCCCCCCTCCCCGCACCCCACCCCGCGTCCCCGCCGATTTCCAGGCCGCCCGGCGGGGGCGGGGGCGGGGGCGGCGGCGGGGCGCGGAGGCGGCGTCGGTCTCCGGGCCCCTCGCGCGCGCGCTCCACCCGGCCTCACCCGCAGCCTGGGCCCCCGGTCCCCGGGCTCCTGCCCCGAGCGAGCGGCTCCGGGTTCCAGCCGCGGGACTCGCTCGGCCGCAAAGCCCGGGACGTTCTGCGCCTGCGCCGCGTCGCGCGTCGTGACGTCATCGCCCCGCGCCGCCGCCGCCGCCGACGTCGGAGGAGCCCGCGCCGCCCAGCGCCGCCCAGCGCCGCCCCGCCCCGCCCCGCGTCCCGGACGCCCCTGGGTGAGTCGGCGCGGCCGGAGGCGCCTTGAGCGCTCGCGGGCTCCGGCCGCCACGGGCGCCGCTCGGACCTCCGCGGCGGGGTGGCGGGGGAGCAGCGTGCACGCGAACCCGGGCACCCCAGGCCCCGGCGCGCCGCTTCCGGGCTCGGCCGGGCCTGCCCTGCCCTGCCCTGCCCAGCCCAGCCATGCCCGGCTCGGGGCGGGGCCCGCGCGTCACGTGACCCGGGTGGGCGGGGCCTCGGGCCTGGCGTCCCTGGCGGACGGAGGGAGGTGGCGGGGAGGACCGGAGGACCTGGGAGCGACCCGGGCGCACCTGCAGAGCGCTGTCTCTCTCGGGGGTCGGGGGCTGGGCGTCGCGCTCCCATCTCGAGGGTGGAGCCCCGAAGGACGCGGAGAGGAGGACCCGCGGGGTCGCCGCTGACCCCAGCCCACGGACAGCTCCCAGCCTCTGTCCTTCCTGGCGCTCAGGAGGCCTCTCTGCAAAGTACGCCACTCCTTGTCGTGGCCCCGTCATCCTGATGACGCCAGGACTTGGAGGTCCTGTCACACGGGAATGAGGTGCCCGGAGTCTGACCTGCCTAAAGTCACTGACTTGTATAAGATGTTTTGGAACCGGGACGCTTTGCCCCTGTCTTCTTGGTGTCTAGCACCCCTTTCCCCACCTTTTGGCCACGCTCCTGCGTTTCCCAGAAGCTGGCAGCCATTTAGAGTGGGATTAGAACGAAAACCTAGTCTGTCTTCCTTGCGTAGTTGGGGAAACAGAAGCAATGTAGGAGAGATGATTTGCTGTGTTTAGACTCAAGAAATGAGTCTGCCAGAAATGTTTTTTTTGAGTACAGGTTGGTTGTGAATCCAAAGAGGAGATGTAGATAGAGGCCTTCTGGATTAGTCCTCATTTGTGTCTCAGTTGGTTTCCTTTGGTTTTTGTTTCCCCATTGCCTTCTCCTCTATTAAGGTCACAAACCAAGCCTCACCCCCAACGGGAGGGGGAAAAGCCAATGGGGAAACAAAACCAAAGGAAACTAATCGAGATACAAATGAGGACTAGTCTAAAAGGTCTATACCTACTTGGAAGTTTGACTGAAGTGTAGTATGGGAATCCAGACCTCCTAGCTCTTAGGCAAAAAGCTCTTTCCCACGTGGTAAAGTGGGTCAGCCTCTTTTGGCTGTGCTAGAGATGTGGATCTGTCAGATAGCACCAATACCTTGACGTGCACCAAAGTTCCAGAAGGACATGCATGCCCTTTTATCTCAAAGTGAAAATTCAGTAAGCCAAGAAGTAATAAGAGATGTATTAGGGAGAAGAGTTCAGAGTTACTTTTCGGAGGCAAAGAAGCCAATTTGGAGGCCAACACTCAATCTCCGAGGACCTTCACTTATAAATTTGTCAGATAATATTCAGCGTCTTCCATGTTCAGGGACAGACAGGGATATGCCAGTGAAGGCCACTGAAGGTCAGTCTTCATAAGGACTTGGAGGAAAGGAAGACGGTCATTAAATATTAACTCACCTGGTTAAATAAAGGCTATGAAAATGCACAGGAAAGTAGTTTCCAGTTTCCAGTCTATGGGTCACTCCAAGTCCATGTTTGTAAACAAGGTTCATATAAACAAGGTTCATATAAAGTGTTAGAAAAGTGGTCTCAAGCTGGGCTGGAGGAGGCAGCCAAGGAAGGCACCTCTGAGGAAATGATGGCTTCATCTGCAAATCGGAAGAGCTGGGAGAAGGAGTAAGCAGATTGTATAGCACACTTGCAGGATGTAAAGGAATGAATGAAATTGGTTTACTTATTTGTAAATGAGGGTGATAAGCAGCAAATAAACGTGGACTTATTTTAGATACAACCTGGGTGTACATGTACACACAGCTGCATGCTTAAAAATGTACCTATTTAGGAGTGGGAGCAATAGCACAGCGGTAGGGCTTTTGCCTTGCATGCGGCTGACCCGGGACAGACCTGGGTTCGATCCCCAGTGTCCCCTCTGGTCCCCTGAGCCTGCCAGGAGCGATTTCTGAGCATATAGCCAGAGTAACACCTGAGCATCACTGTGTGTGGTCCAAACATCAAAAAAAAAGTATGTATTTGGTGCTAATATATATAGCTGACTTGAGAACAGTTGCTGGGTCAATGGCCAGTCTATACTCTAGAAGTTCCTCATCTTGTTCTTTCTATTTTTTTTTTTTTTGTTTGTTTGGTTTTTGGGCCACACCCGGCGGTGCTCAGGGGTTACTCCTGGCTGTTTGCTCAGAAATAGCTCCTGGCAGGCACGGGGGACCATATGGGACACTGGGATTTGAACCAACCACCTTACGTCCTGGATCAGCTGCTTGCAAGGCAAACGCCGCTGTGCTATCTCTCCGGGCCCATCTTGTTCTTTCTAAAATGAAAAGGGCGCTTCTGTGATGACCCTTCATTTTAGGAAAAGAATGTAAATATCAAGTATGTTTTAAAACCATTTAGTAGTTTGAATAATGTTTTAGCAGCTGCTTTCTTGCCTACTCACTGGGTACCAGATATTATACTGTTATATAGACACAGCATAGTATTGTGTGGGATGACTGGTTTCCCAGGGGCTGCTACCTGCAGCCTCCTGTTTGTAGTGTTCACTGTGTTTGAGGCTGTGCCCACAAGAAACAGACGGAGTCACAGGAAAAGGTGCATAAGGATCAGGGGGTCGAGTAGCCTCTTCGATTTTACTAGGCCAGCCCAGCTGAGCTAAACTGAGCTGCTTTCCCTGTCACTTTTACTAGACAGAGTTAACAGAATAAAGGTAAATCTCCTGAGGGGCAGGGTTGACTTAGTTTATGTTGGGGGCCGAAGTAATAGCACAGCAGTAGGGGGTAGGGCGTTTGCCTTGCATGCGGTTGACCCAGGACGGACCTGGGTTTGATCCCCAGAGTCCCATATGGTCCCCCTAACTTCAAGCAAGGAGTGAAATCAAGTTTTGGGCAGATTGTGCCAGTTTTCTCAGTTGTAAGATAGGCATAATAACAACTGGCTCAAGTTAGTGTACGTCAGGGGTCTTCAAACTTTTTAAAGTGGGGGCCGGATTACGATCCCTTAGAGAGCTGGAGGGCCTACTAATTCCTACTCACACTGCACATATCTTATATAAATAAAATGAAAACCATTTATAAATAAACAGATCACACACCAGTATTTCAATGGGAACTGTGGGCCTGCTTTTGGTTAATGAGATGGTCAATGTCCGGTTCCATATTTGTCACTGCCATCCGTAACAAGTGATGCAAGTGGCCATCAGTTAATCTTGATCTGGTTGGAGATTTCAGATGTTTCATTCTTGAAAAAGTCTGTTCACAGGCATAAGTGCTACCAAAGATGGTTACCATTTTGAGTGCATGGTTCCTGATATTTGGATATACATTGAGTGTATATGCTGGCAGGTATCTTGGCAACCAAACAGTGCTCACTGCTGGCGGGCCGGATTAGACTCCTCTGCGGGCCGCATGTGGCCCATGGGCCGTAGTTTGAAGTCCTCTGGTGTATGTAATATAACATTTGAATTATTTTTGGCATGCAGCTACTGCTAGGTATTATTATTATTATTATTATTATAGTTCTTTTGAAAGACTCATTTATATTATGTCATCAGTGATACAGTGGACACTATGACTATGGCTCAGGGATGTACTACTCAAAAGAACCACCTAAGGTGGTGCAGGAAGTAGAATTTCAGTTTCATACTGCACCCAAAGCCCAGCTACTTCCTGTTGTATAGTTTCTGAGAGGTTCATTTTGTGAGGTACCACCTGGATTTGTCTATTGGTTTCTTTGCTGAACTTCTTTATATAGATTGGATTGAATGTTAATATAATAATAAGGTAAAAGGCGCAAGGGATTGCCTGTACTGAACTTCCACTTTGAAATTTCCCGACTTCTCTGCAATTAAGATACTCTTTAAGCATTTCAGCAATGTGGTTTATTTATAGCACTGTCTTCCGGTTCCGTTGTACTAGGTCTGCTTTTGGGTGCTGCATTTTCTGTCAAAGGTTATTTCTAATCCATTTTGATTTCCTGTTTCCTTGTAGATTGGCATTATGACCTACAACAGGAACACCAGGAAACTTAAATGGAGTAGCTAGATTGAGACCAAGAGATTAAAGAAATAGGCTCGCAGAACCCCACACATTATTATGCAGCCATATTTGGAGGTGTGTGGACAGCCTGATATTGACTATATAAGGCAAAACCCTAGATTTAGAAACCCCACTTAGAGCCAGATCTTTGTAAACAGTTTTGCTAAGTAAGGTGGGGCAACTAATAATCTAATAGAACATCAGTTTCTGATGTTCTATTAAGTGAAGGTTATTATACCTTCTTTGGGGGGCATTATTGAGCATTACATGAAATAATATGGGTGTAGTAAATAGCTCAGTGCCTGAGTTCAATTAGTAGTAACTTTTGGTTGGATGAATAGGAAGAAATATTTCTTCATTTTAGAGGTACACATTTTTGGGGCCAGAGAGATAGCATGGAGATAGGGCGTTTGCCTTTCATGCATGAGGTCATTGGTTCGAATCCCGGCGCCCCATATGGTCCCCCGTGCCTGCCAGGAGCAATTTCTGAGCCTGGAGCCAGGAATAACCCCTGAGCACTGCTGGGTGTGACCCAAAAACCACACACACACACAAAAAAAAAGGTACACATTTTTGTTAATTTTGTTTCGGGTCACACTGACTTTGTCCAGTGCTGGCTTCTGCCTCTATTCAGAGATCACTTCTGGTGGGGCTCTGGGAACCATAAGGAATGCCCTGGGTTGAGCCAGAATTGGGTAGTACAAGCCAGTCAGTGCCTTATGCACTGTACAGATTGTTTTCACTGGCCTTGCCAACTTCTCTCTTCCTCCCCCTCGCACTTCCCCACTTCTGTGCCCACTTCTGGTGACTCTTGCTTTTGTTGTGGGACCTAACCTTTCAATGCTAGGGCCCAGGTTGTGGAACTGCAGGCCCAGCAGATCTGGGGCTAACAAGGCCATACATCTGGTTGTGTTTGGGGTGATGGTGAGGGTATGCAGTTTAGGGGATCAAACTCAGTATCTTGTGCTCCAACCCTTTGGGCTCTCTCAAAGTTGGCTCTAAAACATTTAAAAAATAAGATCTGACCTGAAGAAAGTATTTTCTATGTGGTAACTCATTTGCTTTTCTTTTTTGTTTTTGATTTAGCTCCACACCTAGCAGTGCTCAGGGCTTACTCTTGGCTCTGTGCTTGGGGTGCACTCTGTTTTTGTTTTGTTTTGTTTTGTTTTTGGGTCACACCTGGCAGCGCTCAGGGGTTACTCCTTGCTCTAGGCTCAGAAAATCGTCCCTGGCAGGCACGGGGGACCATATGGGATGCCGGCAGGCACGGAGACCATATGGGATGCCGGGATTCAAACCACCATTCTTCTGCATGAAAGGCAAGTGCCTTACCTCCATGCTATCTCTCTGGCCCCAGGGTTCACTCTTGATGTTGCTCAGGAGGCCATGGGAATACTGTGGATCGAATCTAGGTCAGCTACATGTAAGGCAAACACTACTGTATTATTCCTCAGACCCTATGTTCATAATTTCCTTATTGCGACTGTCCCTAGCTTAGGAGTCTTTAAAGGGAAGGTGGTAACTATCAGTGGATAGTCTTGTTTTTGACTCTTGTATCTGCTAGGCACTATTCCAACTGTTGTACCTGCATTGCTTCATTTACTTCTCCCAAGCCCGAGTAAGCATAATTATACCCACTTTATAGTTAAGGAAATCAAGGTAGAGAGATGTTCCGAGGACACTTAGCCAGCTGGGTATTGCTCAGATGGGATTTTAAATCTTCCAGACTGCCAAACGTGTGCTCTTAATTTAGGTCATTATACCACATCAAAAATTTAATGAGGTTTTCTTTTTTTTAATGAGGTCTGAGATTGATTTTTTAAAGATAGCTTCTTCTAGATATTTGATGCTAAGTGTTCTTAATTCTTAGCTGTATGGTAGCCAAATTCCTGGTAGAAGCTGTTAATGCTTATATTTGTTAGTCTGTTGGCTTTCTGTTTCATCTCAGAGGTAGCTTTTGGCTCTAATATCTTTCCATGGACAAAGATCTCAAATATAATGTGTAACTTGTATTAACACAAAGGAGAGTAGCATTTTCCAGACCTTGAGTTCCATAACATGGAAGACCTCAAACTTAAGTCAGGCTTCAGATACACATTAAAGTAATTTTAATTGGTAATCAGTGCATGAAGAACCAAAGAAAATTTTAATTAAATGCTTTCGTGTGAATTTTCCAGTTGTTTTATGCCTGTTGAAATGATTTTCTTACTTCGTTTCAAGTCCTCCTCTGATTCTCTGCCCTCCTCTTTTATAGTAAAATTTTGTCCAGATTTGATGCCTTTTCTCAGAATGGGGTTGAATTAGCATATTTAAAAGCAGAGACTGACGGACATTCACTTGTCCTTAGGTACATTTTGTGCAGTAGGAGGAGTCAGGGATTTGCAGTCCTGCAGACTAAAGCAAGTAAAATTTCTAATGAGCTTTAGTGTTTTTGTCCTATGAAAGAGGCTAATAAGGGGCCGGAGAGATGGCATGGAGGTAAGGCGTTTACCTTTCATGCAGAAGGTCATCGGTTCGAATCCCGGCGTCCCATATGGTCCCCCGTGCCTGCCAGGAGCAGTTTCTGAGCACAGAGCCAGGAAAAACCCCTGAGCACTGCCGGGTGTGACCCAAAAACCACAAAAAAAAAAAAAAAAAAAAGAAAGAGGCTAATAATATTTCTGCATATAGCTGGTGGGAGAAGGACTAGCAATAATGTACTTAAATTATCTAGTAAGATAAGCTTTGTTCAGAAAGGGTACACACTTTTGGAGCTGCAGTGATAGTGCAGGAGTGTTTGACTTGCATGAGATCAAACCTGGTTCAATCCCCAGCATCCCATATAGTTCTCCAAGCACTGTCAGGGGTAATTCCTAAATACAGAATCAAGAGCATCACCTGGTGTGGTCTAAAAGGGCCAAAAAATAAAATAAAATAAAATAAAATAAAATAAAATAAAATAAAATAAAGGAAAAAATGGTTACACAGTGTTTTCTGGTGTTGTGACAGTCAATTTTACATAAATTTTCTTTCTCTTGTTTTTCATTTTAGTTCCTGCTCACACCACTGTCTTCAGCCATGGCCTTGGGCTTCCGTTGCTTCCGCTGCGTCCACCCTGCCCTTTACAGCTCTCTTGCAGCCTTCACCAGACCTATTTCAGAAGTTACGCTGAAGACAGTGAACACAAGTCAAAATGACCTTAGGCAGAACATAACTTGCCCAGCTGTACCCAGCCGCCATTTTGCTACCAAGAAAGCCAAAGGTAGAGACATGTTTGTTGACTCCTTCTGTAGTTTAACCCCAGCATCAGCTTAGCGAGAAGGGGATCTCAGAGAGGTACACAAAGTCTCCTTTTGTCCATGTGAAGAAATGGTATCTGGGGCCGGAACAGTGGCGCAAGAGGTTAGGTGTCTGCATTGCCCGAGCTATTCTAGGACAGACCAAATTCGATCCCCCTGGTGTCCCATATGGTCCCCTGAGCCAGGAGTGATTTCTAAGCGCATAGACAGGAGTAATCCCTGAGTGTCACCAGGTGTGGCCCCGAAACAAACCGAACAAACAAACAAACAGAAATGATATCTGATTCACTCTGATCAGCTTCACAGGTCACAGTGATAGAGACTGCAGAGAATCCCCAACTCTTTTCTCATCACCCTGCTGCTGTCCATGGTGGCTCAGAAAATGCCCAGTTCTTTCTTTTTAGATTGAAAGGTAGAGGCTATTTATTAATGCCAAGTTAATGAGAGTGCCTGTGGCTGGACTCAGCCTCTTTTCTCCTTATTGGACAATGTGTGTTGGGAGTCAAATTAGAACCAGAAGGTTGTTGGCAGAGGAGGTATAGAGCCGTGGATTTAGATGGACGATCTTAATAGCTTGTGTCGTCTGGCAAAGAGACAGCTGGATGCTATTCCCACTGCACTATTGCTTCCTCGGGGAAGCCTGTCTCTGACCTTCAGGACAGGGTCAGGGCCCTGGCTTTGCTGCTTCATCTTCAGTGAGTAGAGTATAGCACTGCTCATCATATGTCTTCCATGCCGGATCCTACAAGGATGGGTCCTCCTTGTTTAGCACCTAACAGGGCCTGATACATATGTATATATCTTAGGAGTTAGTCTCAAATTTTTGCATGGAATATTGGAAGCAGTGATAGGAAGAATGAGTTAATTGCTTAGGGTGGTGATGGAAATGTGTTGCTGAGTGTTTTTCCCCACAAACTTTCTTTTTTATTTTAGCCCTCCCTTCCCCACAAGCTTTCTTTTTATGGTTTCATGTAGACTGTCCCTTTTCCTTTTATGGGAAAATCAACAAATTACTGAAAGAACATAGTGTTTGCTTAGAAGACTGATGTTCTGTTAAAAGTGATCATAGTAATCTGTTTTTTGAAAACTTTAATTATTGATAGATTGGTTTTTGGGCTACACCTGACAATACTCAGGGGTTACTCCTGGCTCTGCACTCAGAAATCACCCCAGTAGGCTCCGGGACCTTATGGGTTGCTGGGAATCGAACCAGGTCCCTCCCAGGTCAGCTGCATGCAAGGCAAATGCTCTACTGCTGTGCTATCTCTCTGGCCTCTGACATGTGTTTTATTTTTGAAAAAAATTACTTAAATTTAGTAGTTTAATCCTTGTAATTATCCTTTTAGGAGTATGGTTGTCTAGAGAAGAAATTTTTCTACTAAGTCATTGTTTTAGTTTTGTGGCTGTACCTGTTGGTGCTCAGAACTAAGTCCTGGTTCTGTGCTCAGAGATCACTCTTGGCAGTGTTCTGGGAACCGTATGGATGCTGGGAATTGAACCTCTATCAGCTGCATGCCAGGCAAGTGCCCTTCCCACTATACTATGCCACCAACTCAATTCTTGTCCTTCTATAATGAAGCACAGATCTGTCCATTTTGCAGATAAGGGAGCTCAGGTGTCAGTGCTGATCATAATTTCTTGGTGGCAGAGCTGGAGATCTGGTTCCTGTTGTCCCCAGCATTGGTTTCCACTACGCCCCAAAGAGATATAGAAAGAATATGCATCTTTTCATAGTAACCAGCTACTCAGATGTTGTTTTTGTTTTTAGGCTACACCTGATGGTGCTTAGGGATTACTCCTGACTCTGCACTCAGGAATCACTCCTGGTGGGCTCAAGGGATTGTATAGGTTGCTGGAATTGAACCTGGGTCAATCTCATCCAAGACAAGCACCCAGCCCACTATGCTATTGCACCAACCCCATTTATTGTTTTTGTTTTATTTTTGTAGAAGGTCTTTGGTTTGATTTGTTCTTTTAGGTCTGTTAGATTCTTTCATTATTGAGAATGGTTATTTGTGGATTGTATGTTGCAAGTATTTGCTTCATGATATCTTTTGTACAACATGAATTTTTATGTTTTAATGCTTTAATTCTTTATCTTTTATGCTCGTCTTTAACAAATATTTTCCTATCCTATGGCCATAAAATTGTAGGTTGTTTTCTGAATATTTTAAAGACTGTTACTATCCACATTTGGTTTCTTTTTTTTTTTTTTATCCCCCAATTCACAATACAGACCAGGCAAAGGGCCTGGGTTGAGGTGTATATGGGGTGCATTTACTGTACCTCCTCTTTCTATACAGTCAGTGTACAGAACACAGCCTGTGGTAAGAATTGGGAGGCCTTATCTTTTCTTTTCTTTTTTTTTTTTGATTTTTAAATATATATGTATATAAAATCCTTCACTAGTGCAACATTCCCATGACCAATATCCCAAATGTCCTTCCTCCCCACCCCACACAGGCCTGTACTCTAGACAGGCTTTCTGTCTAGAAACATTTGGTTTCTTAAACTATATGGAATTACTTTTGAATGTGGTATAAGGTCAGAAATATAACTTTAAGTTCCTTTTCTCCATGGGTATGTCTCAGTATCACTTACTGGTTTAGAGTTGTTCATTATAGTTGATTCTGGCATTCTGTATTCCAGCACCAATCCCACTAACAGTGTGGCATTTCCTCCACCATTGTTCCTAGTTTCCCACCCATTCCTAAACCTGCCCCCTTGTCAGATATGAAATAATGGACTTTACATTGCTTGTTACAACTAAATGGTAGTTGAATTAGAAAAAAAAACTCACTAAAAGAAAATTTGTGAAAAATTAATATATTATCTCACAGTGGGGTCATTTAAGGCATTGTATGAAGGTTTACCAAGCTGTTTGTTGCTCATTGAGTATTCTGTTATTGATTATTTTTTGTTGATGTTGAGCTGATACTACTTTGGCATTTAATATGGTGCTTTCCTACTGGGATGTCAGTGTTGAAAAATGTGGACATGGCACATGGCCACAAATGTGGCCACACTCTCAAGAATTTCAGGATCATCTGGAGCTGGGCCAATGAGCTGACATTGGCGGTGGCTAGGGGATGTGTCTGGCTGCCCAGGATTCCGGAATACAGGAGCTGGAGGGAAGGCTGCCCTTCCTCACTGCGGACCCCAGAGTTCTCAGTCCCCAAACTGCATACCTGGAGCTTTTGTCAGTTTGGTGTCTCTTCTGAGATGAGTTGTGAAAAGGTGAGGTTGGGCCATTGGTGTGGTGTTGAATGTGGGATCTGGATGTAGCTGCCAGAGTCTCAGCAAGGCGGGACTTGGCCCACCCCCATCCTGAGAATTTCATCTGTGTGAATGATGTGTGTATCTGAATTTTGCATCTTGGCTTGCATCTAGTTCAAGCATGAAATGAGTCTACATAGCTGCCTGATGCGTTGACATGGGCCTACTAGATTTGTCGTCCTCTATTGTGTGTCATATTTCTCAGTATTTATTTATGGCTTCAGTTCTGAGTTCAAAATTTTGTTGAGTCGCTAAGGTATCCTTGAACTACATTCCTTGCCATCAGAAACTGTCCTGCACTGAAGACTTATTATTTTTAAAGCCAAACACATTCTCTTTCTTCAAATCAAGGTCCAGCTGACCAGTACAATTGCCCAGGTCTACCTCCAGTACCTGGTGTCTTGGAAGTGGGTCTAGAGGAATAGGCAAGGGCCCACAGGGTACCTATGGATGCTGCCAAGCAGTTCACAGAAGCAAGATCTAAATCTAGAACAGAGACATCAGTAGTGTTGTACTTTAACTCCTCTACCAAGAAGTTCAAGTCCTCAGGCCAGGAGCAAGGAGCCTCAGAGGCTCTGTCCATCTTCCTGTGCTTTATAAAACCTGGAAGAAGCCAAGTGTGCATTATGGAAAATTGCTCTTTAAAATCTCACTACTGGCTTCCCTCCCTCCCTCCCTCCCTCCCTCCCTCCCTCCCTCCCTCCCTCCCTCCCTCCCTCCCTCCCTCCCTTCCTCCCTCCCTCCCTCCCTCCCTCCCTCCCTCCCTCCCTCCCTCCCTTCCTCCCTTCCTCCCTTCCTCCCTTCCTCCCTTCCTCCCTTCCTCCCTTCCTCCTTCCTTCCTTCCTTCCTTCCTTCCTTCCTTCCTTCCTTCCTTCCTTCCTTCCTTCCTTCCTTCCTTCCTTCCTTCCTTCCTTCCTTCCTTCCTAAAAATAAAAATTAAAAATCTCACAACTGGTAAATGTCTGCTTTTTTTAACATAAGCATTCACAATATAAGGTAAAATAAAAAGTTTCAGGAGAATAATGTTTGAAGAAGGAAGAAAATGAAGCATGAAATTTTAACCAAAGCTGAAGATTTTTTATTTTTTAATGTTTTGGTTTTTGGATCACACCAGCAGTGCTTTGGGCTACCCCAAACTTCTCTTCAAGCTCCTCTCAGTTCGGGCTCACTCCTGGTATGCCCAGGAACCACGAGGGTGCCAAGGGCATGAAACTCAGGCCCCCTAATAGCTAATGCTTATGCTCTATTGAGTCATCTCTTCTGTTTCTGTAGCCAAGGACTCGAAAATCTTGTTGCACTAGAGTTTCTTATTCTACTAACTAACCTGAGCTAAAGTTTCTGAACTTGGGCCAGGAGCTACAGCACTGTGGGCTGATGAGTTTACGTGGCGGCAGCTGTGGAATGGAGATGTGTCCCTCAGTGACATTTTCTGATATCAAAACTTTTTAGTTTCTTGGTATAAGTACCACCTGCTCATGAAGAATGTGCCCATGCTCTGCTTAATATATAATTTGCATTATGTGTTACACAATACATAATATTTTGCTTTTCTAATATTTCTAGATTTTGGGTCTACATTTTTTTTTCCTAGCCGCTGACCCGGGGAGGCCGACTCAGGCTGGCTTGGGTCTACATTTTGCTGTGAGATGAATTTTAATGTACCTTTCTGGAACTACCCTTGTTTAGTTTAGGCCTTATGAATGTATTAGTCTTGTATTGTGAATTGGGCATTTCATCTTCTATCTGTCCTTCCCTCTATCCCTCCCTCCATGTGGCATGCACTATGTAGTAGTGGTCTGTAAAGATCAGAGTTCTCAATTCCTTGTGTGATTTGGACTTGATATTAGTGTATCTGAGTACTAATGAGTAAGCTTAAAGTCATGATCCCATTTCTTTAATAATATGAGAGACTTTAGATTTTTCTTTTGTTTAACTTTCTTTATGTTTTTATGAGGCTTTTAACTTTCCTAAAGTTTTCAAAACTGTTGATAAAATTGTCCTTAAGAAAATTGGGCCCGGAGAGATAGCACAGCGGCGTTTGCCTTGCAAGCAGCCGATCCAGGACCAACGGTGGTTGGTTCGAATCCCGGTGTCCCATATGGTCCCCCGTGCCTGCCAGGAGCTACTTCTGAGCAGACAGCCAGGAGTAACCCCTGAGCACCTCCGGGTGTGGCCCAAAAACCAAAAAAAAAAAAAAAAAAAAAAAAAGAAAATTGTAGTCAGTTGATTTAGTTACTGTATTTTTACTACCATAATATTGTTTTTTTTTATAATATTGTTTATTTTCATCTATAACCTGTTTTCTCATTTATTGTGACAGAAATTTGTCAGTCTAAATACCCCTTTACCCATTTAAAGAGAATCTTTACTTTTGTTAGTCTCATGTTTGGTTTTTATCAATTTTTTATTTATTGTTCTTTCCTTTCTCATATTTTCTTATTTTTCTTTGAACTCGTTTGTTCATTTTTGACCTTGTTCTTATAAGCTTTTTTTTTTTTTCGTGTTTTTGTTTGTTTTTTTTTTTTTGTTTTGTTTCTTGGGGTCACACCCGGCAGTGCTCAGGGGTTACTCCTGGCTCTATGCTCAGAAATCGCTCCTGGCAGGCTCGGGGGATCATATGGGATGCCGGGATTCAAACCATCATCCTGCATGCAAGGCAAATGTCTTACCTACATGCTATCTTTCCGGCCCCTCTTATAAGCTTTTAAGGCTGTAGATTTTTGTTTTGATTCAACTTCAGATATTTCCTACATATTTCCTACATATTACACAGATTTTAAATGACTGTCATTTCTAAATATTTTCAAATGTATATTGCTTTTCTATAATGCATGAGTTATTTTGAAGCATTTAAACATGTGTGTATTTTTGTGAAATTAGCTTAATCCTACTGATGTTGGAGGATATTTTCTTTTCTTTTTTTTTTTTTTGGTTTTTGGGCCACACCCAGCAGTGCTCAGGGGTTACTCCTGGCTGTCTGCTCAGAAATGGCTCCTGGCAGGCACGGGGGACCATATGGGACACCGGGATTCGAACCAACTACCTTTGGTCCTGGATCGGCTGCTTGCAAGGCAAACACCGCTGTGCTATCTCTCCGGGCCTGGAGGATATTTTCTGTATGAAGGATTCTTTGATGTTCATAAAATTTTGTTTTGTGCAATAAAACAGTCATTTTTGTGTGAAAGTCAAAGTATGCTCCAGAAGAACATGGATTCTTTTCTAGTTGAGCTCACGTTTCTATATATAATAATTAGATCAAGTTGGCTAATTTGTGCTGTTCCAGTTTTATGGGTTTTTTTAAGGTTGTTCATGTGATCAGAAAGGTTTAATAAGATCTCTTCTATTACACAATTCATCAGATTTTTCCTTTCTTTCAAGAATATGTCTCCTCTGTCCTTTCCCCCTGTTGTCTGTGCAGTGGGGGGTTACTGGCGCATACCTTTGTGGGGCTTGGGTTAGCTGGGGTGCTTAGCGTTCATGTCATAGCTGTGGTGCTCCAGCTCAAGTCATATATGCTGCTTCCCTGGGGCCACACTCATGTCTGGGTGGCCCCTGGTGGAACACTCTCTTCTGGCCCTCCAGAGCTGGTGGGCTTATGTGCAGGCAAGCAGAAGGGTGTGTGGAGCCCACACACAGTCTCCCCAGCTTCATGCTTGCAGGCTGGTATGAGCCACCATGTGACCCCACACCCAGGCTTCCTTTTCATTCTGTTGATCAAAAATCAAATTATTGTGTATCTTGAGGCTAGAATTCTGTCTTTCGGGATTGTTTTCATTGTTATGAAGTGGTTTCTTTTCCTAATGACTCACTTTTGTCTTCATATTCTGTTTTTCCAATAGTAATGTAGTTATATCCACCTTTTTGGTTAGTATTTGCTAGGATTATATCCTTTCTAGTCATACATGATAAACTTTCGATGAGTTAAGTTTTTTTTTTTATATCTATGTATTTTAGGGGCTGGAGAGAGAGCACAGCAGTAGGGCGTTTGCCTTGCAAGGAGCAATTTCTGAGCATAGAGCCAGGAATAATCCCTGAGCACCACTGGGCGTGGCCCAAAAACAAAAACAAAAAACCTATATATTTTAAATGACTGTATTAAAAAAGTTTAGAGTCTTTAACTTTTTTTTTGTTTTTTGGGCCACACTGGTGGCACCCAGGGGTTACTCCTGGCTCTGCGCTCAGAAATCGATTCTGGCAAGCTCGGGAGACCATATGGGATGCTGGGAAGCGAACCCAGGTCTGTCCTGGGTTGGTCTCATGCAAGGCAAATTGCCTTACTGCTGTGCTATCTCTTTGGCACAGAATCTTTAACTCATATGTTTTGCATGACTAGATTAAAAAATTCTGAGAATCTTCAACTTTTTTTTTTCGAAGTGATGGTTTAAGCCACACCTCTGGGGCTCCTCCTGATTCAGGGTTCAAGAATCAAATCCAACAGCGCCTGAGGGATCAGCACCAACAGGGATCAAATCTGGGGGAGGGGGAAAGCAGGTGCTGCTGCAGCCCTTTGAGCTGTCTCTCCAATCCTGAGCATTTCTGACTTTCAACTGCCCTTTGGATTTTTTGTTTTGTTTTGTCTTGTTTTGGGGCCACACTTGGTGGTGTTCAGGGATTATTCCTGGCTCTGCCCTTAGAAATCACTCCTGGCAGGCTCGGAAGACCTCTGGGATGCTGAGAATTGAACCAGGTTGGCCACGTGCAAGTCAAAGACCCAAGCCACTGTGCTGTTCTCTGGCTGGATATTTTTCTGTTCATTTTTATTGTGATTGTGGAGTATTGCAGGTCATGCTTTGGTGCCTGAGAGCCTCTTTGGATTACACTCACGGCCTCAGGGGAACACTCAGTGATGTCTGGAGGCTGTGGAGCTGGGATCAACCTAATGGAGAATATTTGTTCCAAATCCCTGTCCCTGTATCTGAAAGATTAAAATACTTTTGCGGGGAGCCTTGGGAATTGGTTCCAAGCAGCACTTATCACTTCTTGGGACTAAGGATCCAAACCCAGCTGTACCCAAAAATGCTCTATTCATTTCAATAACCATGTTCTCTAATCTTATTTTTCTTTTGCCCACATATAAAAGGTAGATAAATGCTCTCTCTCCCTCCCCTTTCCCAACCCCTCCATCCCCCTCTTCTTCTTCTCCCCCTTCCTCCCTCTGAGTTCATGTCACACCTGACTGTGCTCAGGGCTTACTCTTGGCTCTGTGCTTTGGGATCAATCACTTCTAGTGATGTTCAGACCATTTGTTGTGTCAAGGATCAAACTATATCAGCTCTATTCGAGAAGGCAAGAGCCTTCTCTGCTGTACTGTTTCTCTCTGGGCCTAATAGACTGTTTATTTTCTCTGTTTATTCAGCTGTTCTTTGATTCTTTGATGTTGTCTTTCTAGCCAAAGGGAAAGGACAGCCCCAAACCAGAGTGAATCTTAACACTGCTTTGGTTGAAGATATTATCAGCCTGGAAGAGGTGGACGGAGAAATGAAGTCTGTGATAGAAGCGCTCAAGGATACATTCAATAAAACTGTCAACATAAGGACCTCGCCAGGTTAGTGGCCAGACCAGAGTTCTGGGAAGGTGGGTTTTATAAGAGCCTGGCTTTCCCAGAGGGGGGGGGGCTTTGTTCCCAACTTTATAACTGGTAACCATGGCTGGTTGCTTTATTTTTGTGATTCCCAGTTCCTCACGTCTGATTCCAACTTTGGGGTGGATCTTAATTAATTAAATTAATAAATTAATTAATTAAAGTGACATAGCCTGTGTAATGGCTCCCATACAATGCTTGGCTCCTAGTTGGCATTTATTTGGCAATGTAACCAATATTGGTCTCTGTGACAGAGGCATGTTCGCACAGCGTGGCAAGCCAAAGAAGATGTGGTCTTCTCTCATAGAATTGTACTCTGAAAAAGGAAGCTTTATTATATATAACCATAATAATTTGGTGTTTTATTTTGTTTTTGTCTCCTAACTGGCATTTTCAGTATGATTTTTCCAATTTGTCCTATTTGGCCTTTTCTATCCCTATTTTGCAACCAAATAACTGCAAACCTGCACACCTGAAGCATTTCTGTGCCCCCGAGCTTGACCAGGAAGATTCCATTTGGGTAATAACTTCCTGAAAATGGCATTTTTAAGTGGGAAATGTCAGAACTGTCTGGGAGAACTGTTTGCAGATGTGAGAGGAGAAGTCAGCTGTCAGCTAATGGTGCAGGCAGGCAGGAAAAATCCAATTGTGGTTAAATTGGCCTTGTGGAAATTGTCATCATTCTCGAGTCAGTGGGACCCCCTCTGATGCCTGGGACCCTCTGACGAGACCTCTGCACTGAAGAGGGTCTGCACTGCTCCCGTTCCCACCTAGGCTGGGCTCGTCAGTGGGAGCTTGTTCAGCTCTGTTGATAAATACCAGCAGAAAGTCACTGGTGCCAGAGACAAGATCCGATAGGAAACCAGAAGACCTTTGGGTCTCATCATTTGTCAGCCTTTGCACTGAGGCAGCGTTGCCTTTGCTCACGGGAGAGCATGCCTCTCAGTTTCTCCCAACTGTTTGCTTTAAGCTTGCTTATTATTTTAGGTATGAAGCTGATAAAGTGCTCTGTCTCCCCTGTGCTTTCTGGCCTGTTAACATTCTACAGCAGAAACCAGAGAGCAGTTTGAGAGGAGCTCGGGGAGAAACGTGATACTTAAAATTAGCCAGCGAGCCCCGAGCTTGTTGAACTTGAAAAGATGATGGGCCTGGAAAGAGGCTGGGAGTGTAATTTGTTAAATGTTAACCTCTGAGAAAGTGAGGGGCAGGAGTGAGGCTCAGGGAGATCCTCCCTGGGGACGATTGAGGGAAAAAGGATTTGATGTATTCACTCAGCCTGGATTCAGGGAATGGGCACCCCACAGTTACATACTGGAAAGCCCGGGGTGGGACTGTGTGAGCAGAGGATTTCGTGCCAAAGCAGGAAGGGTTGCGTTAGGGTCCTTTTTCAGAAGGTCTCCCTTTGGCATTTCCCATTTGCTTCTTTCTCTTCAGAGTTATGTGTGTGGAATGTTATGTGTAGAGCTCCGGGCTGTGAAGAGACTGGGTGAATCAGGCTGAACTCGGTCAATCCTTTTTTTTCCTTCCCAGATTTTTCCGTTCCTTCCTTGCCATCTGAACCAGCACTTTAATTTTTCCTCTTATCCCTTCATCTGTCAGAATTTTCTTTTGTGTGTTTTTTTGTTTTGTTTTGTTTTGGTTTTGTTTTGTTTTTTTGGGCCACACCCGGCAGTGCTCAGGGGTTACTCCTGGCTTTCTGCTCAGAAATAGCTCGTGGCAGGCACGGGGGACCATATGGGACACTGGGATTTGAACCAACCACCTTTGGTCCTGGATCGGCTGCTTGCAAGGCAAACGCCTATGTGCTATCTCTCCGGGCCCTGTTTTGTGTTTTTTAGGGGGAAGGGTGGGGTAATGTGAGAATGTGTCCAGCTGTGCTCAGGACCTACTCCTGGCTCTGCACTCAGGTATCATTCCTGGCAGGGTCAGGGGTGCTGGGATGGAGCCTAGATTTAACCACATGCAGGGCAAGCCCCTTATCTGCTGTACTTTCTCTCTGGATTCTACCAGCAAGTTCTGTCTCCAAGATAGGTGCTTGTTTTCAGTAGCCATCTAAGATACAGGTTTATTCAAATGTGTATTCTTGTCCTCTTGAGCCCTCAGCCAATGTTCATTTACTGGTCCTCAGTCACAGAGAAAAAGAATGCTGGTCTCTTTGGTGAGCCTAGGCAGACTGGGAAAGGGAGAGTGAACCAGCCATATCACAAAGCCAAGTGGGGAAGACCATGGCTTAGTGGGGAGGAAATCTGGTTTGAGCACAAGCTTCAATATTAAGATCTATTGTCGGGGCCGGCATGGTGGCACTAGAGGTAAGATGCCTGCCTTTCCTGCGCTAGCCTAGGACGGACTTCTGTTTGATCCCCCGGTGTTCCATATGGTCCCCCAAGCCAGGAGTGATTTCTGAGCACATAGCCAGGAGTAACCCCTGAGCTAAGTTACCGGGTGTGGCCCAAAAACAAAAAAAAAAAAGAAGATCTATTGTCACATCGGCCAAGTTGCTCTCTGTGCCTCAGTTTCCTCATCATTAAATGATGGTAATAATAATGACAAGTGGATGTGGTGATGAAGAGAGAAATACAGCATAGGAAGCAGTTAGCACGAGGTTATACTAGAAGAAATGTTCAGTCATTATTGGTCATCGTCATTTTCATAGACATACGCTTAGGCTGTGTGGAGCTCATAAAAGGCTTATAATTGAGTCTAGGAAATCAAACAACTTCTGAGATTGGGTATTCTTATAGCTAAGTGTTATAAAATAAACCAGGGCAAAGTGAGCAGAGAAAGTCATGCACTATGTAGAGAGAAAGTGTATGCTGTGGATCCCGAGGTAAAAGAGAATAGACTAGGTTAAATAAATAAGTTAGTTTGCTGGGGCCACTTGCTGGTGGTGCAAGCAATAAGGCTTCTGTCTTGCCCACGCTAGCCTAATACGAACTGCGGTTCGATTCCCCAGCATCGCTTATGGTCCCCCAAGCCAGAGGCGATTTCTGAAGGCATAACCAAGGGTAACCCCTGAGCATCACCAGGTGTCGCCCAAAACCAAACAACAACAACAACAACAACAACAAAAAAGGTTAGTTTGCTTACTACAGGATAAAGTCTAGAAATAATAATAATAATGTTTATGTGCTGCCAAAGTGAGCACAAGAAATAATAATAATAAAATTTAATGTGTATCGAGCACCTGCTTGTGCTAGGACACAGTTGTGTGCTCCCATAAATAACTTCTTCTCTACAACCCTCTAAATCTGGTATTTCTCCCTCATTCAGAGAGCAGGAAACTCAGAAGAAACCCTCATGTTTCCTCTGGTGACCAAATGGTGGGGGTGGGTGAGGCGGTGGCGGTGGGTGATACAATAGGGGTGGGCGATGCAGTGGGCGTGAGTGAAGCAGGTCTTCAGTATCCTGGAGACTTTTCCCATTGAAGCCAATGTTCTCAGCAGCTTTCTGTCTTCTGATGACATTGGACCGGGTTGAGTACTTCCACTTAATTTGAGGCCGTTTTAGTTCAACAACAGTTTGCTGGGCCAACTCTTAAGTGACTTAAAGGCCATTTGTCACCTCTTTCTCTTCATCTCAGATGTGCTGCCCTTGAGTGGTGCCTGGCAAGACTTCACTCTTCCTTCTCTTTTGCATGGGTTATCTGGAGTTCGAAGATAATGTCCCTTTACCACCTGTAACTCTGACTTTATTTGCTTCCCTTATGTGGGTATCTGAAAGTGTTGGCCAGTTTTTTACACAGTTGAAATAAGAATAAAGATCAGATCCAGAATAACCATTCTAGTATATAATAAAAATAGTATTTCTAATTGGCAGCTTTTTTTTTTTTCTAAAAGAGATGTAAGTGTCAAAATCAAGGTAGAAATAAGGGCTTGTCCAAATATGACTACATTTAAGAAGCATGTGGTAAGCTAAAAATAAAATATAGAAAGAAAGGGGAATGAAAGACTTCATTCATTTATTCATCATTCCTTCATTCCAGGTTCCCTCAAAATCACAGCCTTCTAAGCCCTTCCTCAGTGAGGCATCTGGGGGTGGGCTTCAGGAGTAGGAATTTAAGAACTCCCTGGGAGTTGTGATACATGGCCAGATCTGAGTTCTCTGCAGTAAGATTCCTAACATGATCAGGAAGTGCACCTGAGTCTGGGGTGTGGCTCTGCTTTCTTTGCCCTTGTGTTAACTCTGGGATCTGACCCTTAAGTCTGTGGGTATCTCCCCCATTCTCTTGTATGCAGTGGAGGTGGTAGGTCCAGGACTGGTGACTCAGTGCTAAGTGCCTGTGACCACCTGGTGACACAGCTGTTTGGGGTCCCCTTTGCCACAACAAAGTGTGCAGTCTCTGGCATACTGTAGCCACACAGATGACTTGTTGAGCACCAAAACCACAGTAAGTGTGAGTACATATAGTTCAACTATGTGGTCCAAGTTATCGCTGCCACACCCACAAAATGGGGTGAGGGGAAGGGGGAAGAAAGAACGGAATGGAGCGTTTGAAAGATAACACTGTAGGGAAGGAGCTTGCTTTGCACGTGGCTGATCTGGGTTCAGTTGCCAGCGCCACATAGAGATCACTGCTAGGAGTGATCCCTGAGCCAGAACCAGGAGTAAGTCCTGTCCCCACCCCAAAAAAAAAAAAAAAAAAAAAGGAAAGAATGGAAACAGTGTTACTGAGAAGTTTGAAGAACTGAAAGAGCTGATAGGCACTTGTTTCGCTTTTGCTTTTATTTTTTTATTTATTTTATTTATTTTTTTTGCCACAAAATTGAGGTTATCAAGTATGGGGGAGTCAAAGTATGTCCTATGGATGATGGTGGAAGAATGGTGACACTTGGGAGGTGGGTGTATTGGGGTAATATTACCTGCCAAAAACATATGAATATTTATATTTTTGTAAACTACTTCAGTTAAGAAAGAAGGAAGGAAAAACTTTATCCTTTCTCACACACACACACAAGGAAAAACTTTACACACACACACACACACACACACACCCTTTCTCACACACACACAAGGAAAAACTTCACACACACACACACACACACACACACACACACACACACACACACACACACACACACACACACACACACACACACACACCCCACCCCACCCAGGCCTCTGAAAACAAGTCTCATGTTAACCATCTTGATTGCTGTGAAGTGATTTTACCCTCAGAGCTGGAGCAATAGACCATGGGAGGGCTTTTGCCTTGCACGCAGATGACCCAGATTCAATCCTTAACATCTCACATGATTTCCTGAGCACTGCCAGGAGTAACCCCTGAGCATTGCCAGGCATGGCACAAAAACAAAACAAAAAAAATAATAATTCCATCCTCATCCAACATTTCAGAGCTCTTTCCCCCATGGGGCTGCTGCCTTTATGAAAACTCCACCCTCAGTCTTGGCTTACTGAAAAGAGATTCCCTATATATTGATTAAATCTCAATAGAACAGGTCTCACAAGCAGGGCTGTCATGGTCTTTCTGAATTTTAAGTCCCTACATTTTTTTTCCCTAGGGTCCCTTGATCATATCACCGTGGTCACTGCAGATGGGAAACTTGCTTTAAATCAGATTGGCCAGATCTCCATGAAGTCTCCCCAGCTAATTCTGGTGAATATGGCCAGCTTCCCAGAGGTAAGATGGTTGTGGTGAAAGGGTTTCTTTCCTTGGCTCCTTTGGGAGTAGAGGAGACTGGGCCAGGTCAGGAAGGATTGCCTTCAGCTTGGAATGAAAGAGAGGGCAAAATGGAAGGGACTTAAGGATCAGGAAAAGCGCTCTTCCTGTTTTAGTTAAACTCGTGCTGCCGAGGTCAAGCAAGTCATTTGAAGGCTGAAATCCCCTGATGATGCAGTGATTGGTGTCCAGCCAGTTAGCCTGCCACTAATTTCTAGGCTGGTAATCCATGTAACCAGCTCTAAGGATTTTCATTTCCAGATATCCAGAGACAGATAAGGCACATTTTTTTTTTTTTTTTTTTTTTTTGGTTTTTGGGCCACACCCGGTAACGCTCAGGGGTCACTCCTGGCTATGCGCTCAGAAGTCGCTCCTGGCTTGGGCGACCATATGGGACGCCGGGGGATCGAACCTCGGTCCGTCTCCTAGGCTAGCGCAGGTAAGGCAGGCACCTTACCTCCAGCGCCACCGCCCGGCCCCAGATAAGGCACATTTTTATGTAAGATTTTTATGAGGTTTTGTTGATGTGTTTGTTTTCGTTTTGAGCCATACGTGGTGGTGCTCAGAACTTATTCCTAGCTCTGCATTCAGAAATTGTTCTTGGTGGTGCTCAGGGGATCCCATGGAATGCTAGGGATTGTACCTGGCTTGGCCAAGTGTGAGGGAAGTGCCTTACCTGTTGTGCTTTGGCTCCGTCCTGTAAGATCTTCGTTACATTTTGGTGAACAGGGGCAGGCGAGGTGGTGCTCGAGGTAAGGTGTCTGCAGTAGTAACCCCTGAGCATCAAATGGGTGTGGTCCAAAAAAACAAAACAAAACAAAAAATTGGTGAACAGAATTTTGGGGCATAGGGATTATGTATGTGTGGTATGGTGACAACAATATAATTGGGAGGGCGTTTTCTGTTTGTTCACTTAAAGAGTGTAGATTTTTAGGGGGCTTTGAGTAACTTTTTTTCTGGAAAGGGAGTGGTAAGTTTGTTTTTTTTTTATGGTTTTCAAAGGTTTTTTCTTTTTTTTTTTTTTGATTGTTTTTGTTTTTATGGTCCTCTGGCATAGCTCAGGGGTTACTCCTGGCTCTGTGCTCAGAAATTGCTCCTGGCAGACACGGGGGACCATATGGGATGCTGGGATTCGGATCACCGTTTGTCTTGGATCAGCTGCTTGCAAAGCAAATGCCCTACTATCTGTGCTGTGCTATCTCTCCAGCCCAAGTTTCAAAACTTCTGCATTAGACCATCATGGCCTTATAACTGTGATTTTAAGTCTAGATGAAGAGGATAAATGGATTTTTACCTTATTGGTCTAGTGGGAATGGACCTGGGTTTAGAGTCTTCAAGGAGCTGATTCTCATCCCATCTGTACTGCCAACTTAGGTCTTTGACTTGGGCCCATTGCTTCTGTAGGCTTTATTGTCATCAGTGTGAGTGAAGGAGTCTGAAGCCTCTTGCTGCCTGACTCTGCTGGTCTGTTTCTGTGCTTCTAGTCTAGAGACACAGACCCAAGTCTGGCAAAGTTTGTCTGGCAAGCTGAAATACTCGCTCATGTCATTTCCATGCCTTCTCAGTAGCTTTGAGTAACTGTCAAGAGAGCAGTGTCAGAGTATGACATTCTGTGTCATACTGTGGTAACACAATGGCCTGGAAGGCATGTCCTGATGTGGTCCCTGCCCGCCTCTCTGTACTCTCTTGTCTTGTGCCTTTGTCATTCTTACACAGCACTCTAGCACACTAGCCTGCACCTCCTTCAGCACACTACACCCTTCATACTGTTTCTTTTGCTTAGAACATTCTTGTTTTCCCACTGCACTCATTTTGAATCTCAGCTTAAATATCTCTTTCTCTGGGATCCTTCTCTGACCAGCCCAGTCTTAAATCATCCCTCCACACTGACTACTCTAGCTAACATATTACTACTGTTACCGAGTTTATACTAGTAGTTACACATTTATTTACAGATGTACTTTTTTCTTTTTTCTTGCTTCCAGTATGCTGTAAGTGTGGAATGTAGGAATTCTGTTGAACTCATTCCTTGTGTCCACAAGGAACAGTGCTGGGCACATGGCCGTTCCCAGGAGATTTTCCCAGGTGTATGACCACTTGTCAGAGGCTGATTCGAAGGAGGCACAACTGGCACAGAGATGTGGACTGAAAGGCAACTGTCAACTCTTTCTCATTCTGGCCCCTTCTGAGCCTCCCAGGCCTCTCTGTTGTTCATCTAATCCCATAGGCACTGCGGGCCAATTTAGGGAATGGCCTTCTAATTACACAGCTTGAAGACCTCATCAGGCAGATTGCTTTTCAGAGCCAGCCACTTCTGTTATTAAATAGTAAATGGCATTCACAGGAGCAGCAGCTGATGGCCACCAGAGCATCTTAGGAGGCAGGAGGAGGTATTAACAGGTCAATTTTGTCTTAGGAAGTTGGAGTAGGTCTTCGTTTTTTGGCAAAAATCATCTTTGCCGTTCCTCTTGGAGTAGGTCTTCATTTTCAACAGAAACCGTCACTGCCCTTCCAAGTTGAAATTCTGTAGGTTTTGGGGTAAAAAAAGAACAACTTTACAAGCTTGCTAAAGGGGAGATTCTTTCCAAGGACAGAATGAGGAAGTGAGAGTTACATTGTCTTTTGAGTTCCTTTATCTCATCTGGAGTGTATATTAAACAAATAACTCAAACTAAACATTTCCTTCCTCTGCGTTAGAAGCTCTTCACAGAGTCCCCACCCCACATTCATACTTCAAAATGCTGAGCTAATCCTCCTGGTGTTTATGTTATTCCTTTCTGTCTCACACACGGTTGGCTTTCTTTCTAACCTGAGCATTTCTGTGTCATACTGGAGTGACACAATGCAGATTTACATGCATAATCTTTCCAGATGCATCGAAGACAGAAAACTGTGTTGCATTTGTTTAACATGTGTCCTGCTTGATAAATGATATGCACAGTTGCCGCCTTCCATAACTTGCCTGCAGCTAGACTTAATGATGGGAAATAAAAGAAGGGAGTAAAAAACCACAGTGTGATTTGAGCAAGGCAAAGAAAAAAATTTCTGCAGGCTCATTATAGGGCTCTTAGGGAAGAAAGAAAACTCCTGTGTATTGAGTATCTACACTGTCTCCTGTTTTGTTTCTTGTTCTTAACCCAGAGACTAAATCAAGCATCTAGATTCCATTTTGCAGATGAAGAAACTGAGGCTCAGAAGTGTCTCTTCCAGGGTCACACTGTTGTGATAGGGCCTTGGGTTTTTTTTTTAAATAAATAAATAAATTGAAATAATTGAATCACTGTGAGATACACAGTTGCAAAGTGTTTAACACTGTACACACTTTGTGCATGATTGAATTTCAGTTAGCCAGTGTCCATCACCTTTCACAGGTGTACATTGTCTGCCCCCAATGTCACTAGGTTCCCATCCACCCGCCTCCCTACTGTCTCCCCTGCTAGCCTCTAGGACAGACATATTCATTCTCTCTCTTTCTCTCTCTCCCCCTCTCTTTTTCTCTTTCCTCTCTCCCTCTTTCTTTTTCTCCCTCTCTCTCTTGTAGCCTAGGTTTCATGTCATCTGGGCCAGACAGTGTTAGTACAGTGGGCAGGGCACTTGCCTTGCACATGGCTGACCCAGGTTCACTCTCCAGCATCCCATATGGTCTCCTGAGCCCACCAGCAATAATTCCTGAATGCAGAGCCAGGGTTAAGTCCTGAGCACCACCAGTGTGAACACCCCCAGTGCCCCTTCCCAAATAAATGAACATCAGCTTGATGCTCCATCCTCCATCCTCCTTATCCCAACCATTCAGCAAGTATAATGTGAGTCCCAGCCCATGCTGAGGTTTTCTTAGGTGTTGGAAATTTCACTGCTAATCGAATAGACAAGGTCTCTGCTGGCATAGACTTTTTATTTTAGGGACATAAATGTAGATCTCAATGCATATTACCATATTGGTAATGTTGGTCTTTCATTTATTTATATTGTAATGAAGACCAATATGCACTACCAATATGGTAATATGCATTGAGAGAATTGACTTGAACCCAGATTCTCACGTTTTGTTGCTCTTTTTAAAAGGTTTAAAAATATTTTTTTTGTTGTTGTTGGTTTTTTTTTTTTTTTGGTTTTTGGGCCACACCCGGCGGTGCTCAGGAGTTACTCCTGGCTGTCTGCTCAGAAATAGCTCGTGGCAGGCACGGGGGACCATATGGGACACCGGGATTTGAACCAACCACCTTTGGTCCTGGATCGGCTGCTTGCAAGGCAAACGCCGCTGTGCTATCTCTCTGGGCCCTAAAAATATTTTTTAGCATAGATTTGCTCAATAATAGCAAGAACAAGCTGGACAGATAGTGCGATGTGCAGGGTGCCTGCCTTGCATTTGGCACCATGTATCACCCCTGAGCCTGTCAGGAATGATCCTTGAATGAAGAGTTAGTAAGCCCTGAGCACCACTGGGTGTTAACACCGAAACAAACAAACAAATAAACAGGGAACAGGGGCCAGAGAGATAGCACAGTGGTAGGGTATTTGCCTTGCATGCAGCTGACCCAAGATGGATAGTGATTCGAGTCCTGGCATCCCATGTGGTCCCCCGAGCCAGCCAGGAGTGATTTCAGAGCACAGAACCAGGAGTAACCCATGAGCACCACTGGATGAGATCCAAAAACAAAAAAGAAATAAAATAAAAAATAAACAGGGAACAGACATTGCTACTCTATCCATGGTATTCAGAAAGTTTCTTTTTTTTTTTTTTTGTGGTTTTTGGGTCACACCCGGCAGTGCTCAGGGGTTATTCCTGGCTCCATGCTCAGAAATTGCTCCTGGCAGGCACAGGGGACCATATGGGACGCTGGGATTCGAACCGATGACCTTCTGCATGAAAGGCAAACGCCTTACCTCCATGCTATCTCTCCAGCCCCGAAGTTTTTTTTTTTTTTTTTTTGGTTTTTGGGCCACACCCGTTTGACGCTCAGGGGTTACTCCTGGCTATGTGCTCAGAAATCGCCCCTGGCTTGGGGGGACCATATGGGACGCCGGGGGATCGAACCGCGGTCCTTCCTTGGCTAGCGCTTGCAAGGCAGACACCTTACCTCCAGCGCCACCTACCCGGCCCCCAGAAAGTTTCTTAACACAGTACTCTGAGTAGCTGTGACTAGTGGGTCAGTCCTCCTCTTTACCCTGGGATATGAGTGACTCTCAGAGAGAAGATAGTATCATGGAAATGAATGCTTATTTTCTGATCTGTGAGTTAAAAGTCCTTTTGGAAAGGGACAGGAATTCTCTGCTTCTCCACCACCCTACCATATCGAACTTAGGTATACATATTTGAATGTTTAATTTTTTTATTAATGTCTTTATACAATTTGATTACACACATGATCGTAGTTGGGTTTCTATCATATAAAGAACATTCCCCTTCACTAGTGCAACATTCCCATCACCAATACCCCAAATCTCCCACCTCCCTACCCACCCTGCCTGTATTTGAAACAGGCTTTCCACTTCCCTCATTCATTCACATTGTTATGATAGTTTTCCTTGTAGTTATTTCTCTAACTGCACTCACTACCCTATGTGGTGAGCTTCATATCATGAGCTGGACCTTCCAGCCCTCCTCTGTTTGTCTCTGAGGATTATTGCAAAAATGTTTTTTTATTTTTCTTAAAACCCATAGATAAGTGATGTATTCTGTGTCTATCTCTCTCCCTCTGACTTATTTCACTCAGCATAATAGATTCCATATACATCCATGTTTAGGAAAATTTCATGAATATATCTCTTTTCCAACACTGCATAACATTCCATTTTATATATACCACAGTTTCTTTAGCCATTCGTCTGTTGAAGAGCATCTTGATTGTTTCCAAAGTCTGGCTATTGTAAATAGCGCTGCAATGAATACTGGTGTGAGGAACAGATTTTTTAATTGTATGTTTGTGTTCCTAGGGTATATCTCTAATACTAATGATAATGATTCCAATTATCACCTTTGTTAAACGAGTAAGGAGTGATGCCCGGTTGAACCCAAGGTTATCACTGCCATCCGGGTTGATTTCTGTGCCCACCAGGAGGCTGTAAGGCCCACATGGGGAAATGCCCAACTTGATGGACTAAATCAACTAGTTTGATTGAGGTTGGGGAGCCGGGAGCCTCCTCTAAGCCCTCCAGTAGCCTGGAGTCCTTTGGGGGAAGTGCTCACTCCACTGCACAGTCCTCAGAGATGTGACCTTATCCTGAGTTCCTGACAGCTACAGTGAAGGGATTGGTCTGGGAGTGGCCAGGGGCTCTGGGAGCCCCAGTGGGCAAGTCGGACCATTTTCCGAACAAATCGCATAAAGCTGAGGATGCACTGTTGATTCTGTTACAGCTTCCTAAGAGCACGATTCATAATCGTGTGGAAGTTCTGGTTTGTTGTGTGTGTCGTGTGTCTATGTATGCATGTATGTGTGTCTGTATGTGATTGTTCGGGAGCTCCTAAGCTAGTGCCTAGAGTCAATGGGCCCCTCCCAGCATTTCTCAGACCAGTGGCTCACTGTGAGGATGTGGTGCTGGGGATCCTTCTTGTTGGCTCGGGGGACTGCATAGTGTGGGGCTTAAATTGACATTGGCTAGATGGCAGTTCCACTCTCATACTAGCTCTTTAGCCCCCTGGCTTTCTTTTTGACATTGTGGTAACACTGCATGGACCTGCAGAGGGTTAAGGTCATTTAAAAATGAAATAGATAACTTCTTTCTTTTGTGTGTGTGTGTGGTTTTTGGGTCACACCCGGCAGTGCTCAGGGGTTACTCCTGGTTCCATGCTCAGAAATTGCTCCTGGCAGGCACGGGGGACATATGGGACGCCAGGATTCAAACCAATGACCTTCTGCATGAAAGGCAAACGCCTTACCTCCATGCTATCTCTCCGGCCCCTAAATAGATAACTTCTTAAAGAACTCCATCGAGGGCTGGGCTGGGGCCAGAGTGGCTGCTCAGTGCTCCTTCCTGGGCCGCATCATGAAGATCTGGACCTTGGAGCACATCTTCGACCACCCATGGGAGACTGTGTCGACGGCCGACATGCAGAAGTACCCGAACCCCATGAACCCCAGTGTGGTGGGTGTGGATGTGCTGCGCAGGCATGTGGATGCCTCGGGGAAGCTGCACAGCCTGCACCTGCTCAGCACCGAGTGGGGCCTGCCAGCCATGTCAAGTCTCTTATTGGTGCGGCAAGAACCAAAACATACATACAAGAACATTCTCTAGTTGACCCTGTTGAGAAAACGATGGAGCTGAAATCCACCAATATTTCATTTACAAATATGGTATCAGTAGATGAAAGACTTATATACAAACCACATCCTCAACACCTAGAAAAAACGATTCTCACTCAAGAAGCCATCATCGCTGTGAAGGGCGTCAGTCTCAGCAGCTACCTCGAAGGCCTGATGGCATCCACCATCTCCTCAAATGCCAGCAAAGGTCGTGAAGCAGTGGAATGGGTCATTCATAAATTAAATGCTGAGATTGAAGAATTGGCAGCTTCGGCAAGAGGAAGCATTAGAACACCCATGATGGCTGCAGCGTTTGCAGAGAAATGATACTTGGCCATGGCAGCCTTTTCCCCGGGCATCAGCAAACTGGCGATATATTTATTTGCTCTTTGAGAAAGACAACTATGTTGTAGTTTAAAAAAAAAGAAATTTCTAATAAGCTGAACCAAGTCTCTGTGACTTCTGATCAATACCAAGTGGTGCAGGGCTTCTAACTCAAAAGGGACGGTCCATTAGTGTTGCTGAAATTACCACCAGATTTTGAGGATTCCCAAGTGTTTACTGCAAAAACGTAGCAGTTTCTTTATGAACCAGGATTGGCCTTGGCATGCCATGTCTCCTGAGGCAAAATTGGCATGGGCTGCCCACTTCTGGGAAGTCTTCCCAGCTTTGGAGCAAGCCAAACAGGGCCTAGCCACCTCTTCACACACCCATTTTCCTGCCTCAGGAAGCATCGATCCAGCTCATGGGAGCTCACTGTAAATGGAGAAAATGTCTGGTCTGAAAACATTTGTCTAAGATTTGCTCTTCCGTAAATCACTATTGAAAGCCGATTGATTTGGTACTGAAAATGACCTCATCGGGGTGAAAATTCTCACTGTGGTATATAACACATGACCCAAACAGAAAAATGATTTTATTGTATTAAAAACGTACTATATTGATTTGCCAAAGTTTTATAACTTTGTAAAGCTATTGCCTTCCTTGGATTTGTACTTTATGATTTAATATGCTGTACCGTGGGTTGGTTATGCTAACTGAAAAAAATAGTCATTACCAAAAAAAAAAAAAAAAAAAGAACTCCATCGAAAAATAAAACTTGGAAAAGTAGGAAGGGTGATCTGTTGAAACTAGAAAGTCTAGGGAGGAAAGGAAAGCCCAGAATTGGATGATTTCAGTTGATGTGGATTGACTCTGGGTTTTTCATTTTGGGGGTGCTGGTGCTCCCAAGCAGTGTTAAAAGGTGCTGGGACCATTTGCAGCAATTCTTGGTCCCACTCACTGTGCAGCCAGGATAGCTCAGTGTTAGTGCTTAGTGGGGGGGGGGGGGCACCAGGGCCACATCCATCAGTGTTTGGAGCCCTGGGGATCAAACTTGGGCCCTTCCAGCCCTTTGCCCTGTTTCCCTGGCCCTAAACCCAAAATTCTTTTTTTTTTTTTTTTTTTTTTTTTTTTTTTTTTTTGGTTTTTGGGCCACACCAGGTGACGCTCAGGGAATACTCCTGGCTCCTGGCTCTGCGCTCAGAAATTGCTCCTGGCTTGGAGGACCATATGGAATGCCTGGAGATTGAACCATGGTCCGTCCTAGGTCATCGCGTGCAAGGAAAACACCTTACTCTTGCGCCAACGCTCCAGCCTCTAAACCCAAAATTCATAGGGAAAAAGTCCGAGGCTTTATTTTAGGAATTCCACACTATCATGTCTAGGAAAATCTCTGTGCACATCTTTCTTTTTATCCTCTGGAGGGTATCTGACTTGGCTATCGTGTTGCTTGAGGTGTTGATGGACACTTTAGGAAGTCAGTGTTGCAGTGAGCCTGCTGGCACATTTGGGAGAAGAGTTGTCAGGGCTGGCAGACCTTCAGGGACATCAGCCAGGACAGTAGGGCATGAGCTCTGTGATGACTGTAGCTCAGCTTCATTGGAGGCTTTATTGTGTCCCACCTTTATCCAACCATTATGTTTGGCCTGGTCACTCTCCTTGTCTGGATGTCCCTGTGTCCCCAGAGCAGGACAGGGCAGGGCGTCATTGATGGAGTTTTAGGTTACTAAATTGGGTCATAGGAAGGGCAGGCACATGCCTCAGAGAAGAGGTGTTTGTGGGGAACACGTTCTGACTCCAGAACCACACTCCTCTCTTTACTTCAGGCCCTCAGAGACCCTGGGCTCACCCCGAAACATGAGTGGAGTCCGTGTGTGTGTAGATGTGAATGAGCTAAATTTATTTACCCAGTCCAAATTGGCACTGGTCTATTCTGAGTGTCAAATGTCAACTGGAATTTTTAATGTATAAAATCTTTCATCTGTCTTTACACCAATCTTTGTACAGACCAGCCCCCCTCCCTGGAGGATTTATTGTGGTTTTGATCTGCGTTGCCTCAAACCATGGAAATCTTTTCAAAGAAGCAGAGCTGTTTTCTTTTTGTGTGTATGTGTGTGTGTGTGTGTGTTTCTCTTTCTCTTTGCCTTTTTTCCTTCTCGTGGTACACTGGTATCAGGAGTGGACATAGTTTGCTATTCAGCTTGATCAAAGCACTCTACACCAGTGTAACTTCCTGATCTTACTGGTAACAGAACTAAATGTTTCCATGTTCTGCCAAGATGGGTTGCCAGTTATCGACAGAGGGCTTGCATCTGGTAATAATTATTTACTAATTCTGTTTACCTTTTGATCTGGTTTTCAGTGTACAGCTGCAGCTGTCAAGGCTATAAGAGAAAGTGGAATGAATCTGAACCCAGAAGTGGAAGGGACGCTTATCCGGGTTCCCATTCCCAAGTAAGTTTGGTTTCATAGATTTGGATGTGATGGGACAGCAGAAGGAAATGAACTTCCCACCAACAGTTCGGTTGGCTTTTCATCTGTATCCCTCTTCCTGGAACACTGGCATCTTTTGAGACCCAGTTTACCGAGCGATCCAGAAATATTTATCAGGTGTCTGCCAGTATGACTGGGACAGTGCAGTGAACCTGGCCAAGTCTCTGCTGTCCTGTGGTTTGTGTTGTGGACAGAAGACAGGACACAATGGCCTGCTAGGAAGGGGAAAAAAGCCAATGGCATCCACTCTGGAGTGCAGTGATGGTATGGCTGGGATCGCTTTAGCCTGGAGGACTCTGGAAGGAGGTAGCAGGTGGAACTTTGTGGAGAAGAGCTGAGTGAGGTGAAAGGGCCGGGCCAGGGGAAGGGCTTTTCCAGCAGAGGCTCCAAGTTCAAGTTGATCTTGACCTTAACATTCACTGTAAGATCTCTGACCCAAACTTTTTTTTTTTTTTTTGGTTTTTGGGCCACACCCAGTGGTGCTCAGGGGTTACTCCTGGCTGTCTGCTCAGAAATAGCCCCTGGCAGGCACGGGGGACCATATGGGACACCGGGATTTGAACCAACTACCTTAGGTCCTGGACCAGCTGCTTGCAAGGCAAACACCGCTGTCCTATCTCTCCGGGCCCCAAACATTTTTTTTAAACCACACCTGGTGAAACTCCTCAGTCTTTGCTTTACTATACATACAAAGCGTAGGGTCTCAAAGGTCTAAAAATTATGTTTAATTTTTAATTTACAAAAAAAAAGAAAAGAAAGGAGACCTTGTCATGTTTGAGAAAGAGAAAGCTAGCATGTTTAAAACTCACAGCGGGGCCAGAAAAACAGCACAGAGGGGAGAGCATGTGCCTTACACAGATTTGTTCTCTGGCATCCCATATGATCCCCCGAGCCCACCAAGAGTGATTAAAAAAAAAACAAACAACAAACTCAAGAGGAAATGAGAGTGGATAAAGAGGGATTTGGGCTAGAGGCAGAGGCTGGTGGTTGAAGCTTTGGGCTGCACAGAACATGGGTAGTATCAGCCTTGTTCCTATTCTGGTAGTCCATCAAAGAAGCTGAAGTGTTGAAGTCACTGAATCTGATGTTGATGTTTTTTCCCTGGCAACTGATGAACATTGGGGCACAGAGTAGAAGGACGCAGGGACAATCGTTGTGAGATAGTAGTCCAGGTGACATAAGGATCTCTGATTCCATCCCAATACAGGTCGAATTAGTGATTCTTTCTGTAATCTTGTTTCATTTTGTTTTGGGCCACACCTGGCTCTGTGTGAGAAATCACTCCTGACGGGCTCCGGGGACTATATGTGATACTGGAGCTCAAACCTGAGTCTGACAAGATAAGCAGCCTACAGGCTCTACTATTGTTCTGGCCCTATGTTGTCATTCTTGGTTATGTTTAATGTCCTTCTCCGATAGTAGGAAGTGGGGAACTAAAGCACAGCACAAAGCACATAGCAAGTCTCAGATAAGTGTTGAATCAGTTCATTCATTCCTCAGCTAATTATTTACTAAAGACTACATGTCACCTACTTTCCTACTTGGGATAGATCAGAAAATAAAACAAGCAACAAGTAGTGTCTTTATACTCTTGAATAAGTACAGTAAACAGATAAAGAAAAACAAATAATGTGATGTAATGGCACTGGCATTGAAGTAAAAAAAATAGAATCAGAGGGAAGACTGAGGAATACAAGAAGGTGGTGACGTGGGGCAGAGATGATGAAGCCACCATATTATAGAAGGAAAGTCATGACAGAAGTGCCCTGAGTCCTCTTAAGTGCATTGCTGTATTTCATAGCCAGTCTATGAGGAATATTTGTGCCAGGTTTGGAATGAAAGCCTAGCGAGGTCACAAACACACTTGCACTAGGACCTTAGAGCAGGTGTAGTAGATACTGAATCTTCATTTGCCTGCCACCCATGCGAGCAATGAGAATGATTTCTTACACCAAGAGTACAGAAACTTAATCCCTTACCTTGTTCGTTTCCGATCAGGGATCTGACATGGGCCATCATATTCCATTGCATCCTTGGCACTCTCTGTGCCATTAGCAACCATGCCTTCAAACACAGATCTGGGCTTGTTGGCCCATTAATTTTGCTCCCTAAGTGCTCTCTGCAGTGTGTCCTGTGACAGACTCTATGCAGGGTGGTAGGGATGTGTGAGTCTGATGGGCACCTTCTTAGTTCTCCCAGCTGAATGCCAGGTCCTTCGTTGATTGAACCTATTGTTCATTTGTGAATTTACATCAGAGAAATTAACGAACTCACACAAGATCACGTGGCCAGTAAGTGCCAGTTAGGATTTGAATCTAAGGTTTTGCTATTACATGGGTTGGGAGTGGTTTTAGCTCTTTCTCCCAAATTTTCTGTAGAGGCAGGTAATTAGGAAAGTGCTCTAAGTCTGCTCATGGAGATTAGAAGCACGCTAGGCAGGTGGAGTGGATGGTACTGGGGCTTTCCAATTCTTCCTCCCTCATCTGCCTGAACTCTCACTGCCAGAGTCCAGTGGCCTTCCAGCTCAGACGAAGGGATTGTTTTCAGTGACCTCTCGGGTCTTGGCTGTGACTCCAGAATTCCGTGGTGCCTTGAATTTAGGCCGCCAAATGCTAGGAGAGATTCTTAGCATGGCCTGATTGAGTGACCTGTTTTTCTTGCAAAATCCAGGGCCCCGAAGGAGTTAATGGTTGCCCTTGGTGCATTGTATATAAATTTGAAGGATCAGTGAGGTTAACTTGAATTTCCAAAGACATAGGGATCTGTTACATTATATTTCACATTATTTTATGTTAGTTAATGGGTGTAATCCAAGAGAAAGTTGACAGACCAAAACCGTCTGCTCCCACAAGCCTCATTTTTTATAGACTTTCTTCCCTTTGACAGGGTGGGAAGGTCATGAGGCCCCTGACTGAATTATATGTTTGGGAGTTTTCCAGATAACAAATGAATGATCTGTTCTTTATTATGGAGATGGTGTCATGTGATAGGCAAAAGGCTGATTTTGACAGAAAGCTCCAAGGTTTGCATTTGCTTTTGGCACAGTTTGGAGTCACTTCCTGTGACTCCAGACCAGCTTTTCACTCCAGCAGCTGCCTTCTAGTGTTCTATGTGTAAAAATGAATAAAATCATATAAAGCTGGTAAAAGAAGAAATCGGTTAAGTTATTGGAGTTAGTGCAAAGTAGTTATGTAAATGGGAGTTTCTATGTAGATGGAATCGCAGGAGAAATGGAGTGAGGACGGGAACCTGAAGTCAGTGCCACCCTGTGCTGGGAACTGGGAGGAGCTGGGGAAAGCCGTGGTGACTGGTGCTGTGTGATCACAGGTTGTGAAATTGCCTTCTGCCACTTCTAGAACCAGCAGTTCTAGGTCGTGGTGACCATCTCCACTGCTCTGGAGTTCAGAGAAATTGCTGATTTTGTACTGGGCTCACTCCTGTGTGGCTGGGAGATTCCAGGGGCCATGTCCCCAGAGCCTCGGACAGTCAGCAGCATCCAGTGAGTGCTCATATGGCGGCCTATTCCCCATTGCCTTCCCAGATAGGCAGAAACCTCCTTCGCTCTCTCTTATAGATGAGGAAACTGACTTTCAGAGAGGCAGGCCGAGACTTTCCAGAGGCAAGGCAGCCAACCAGCTGCAAGGGTGACAGATGACTGTTAAGAGCTTGGGAGCTGGAGGGAACCCCAGCAAAAAGCCCTCCATGGGTTTCTCCTGAGAGTTCTGAGGAAGTCTGCCCTTCCTGTTGGATGGAGTTCGTCGGCTAATATTGAGAGTCTGTAAGTTTGCTTTTCTGCCTTACCCAGAGCTAAGTTTTCTTTCGGTTCGCAGTAGATCTCCACCAATGCACAATTTGTATGCTCATAATCTCACTTAGTCTGAGTCAGCCTTTGAGTAGGTAGGTTGAGCCCTCCTGAAGCAAGTCACGGTAAACTCAGAACCTGAGTGATCCTTGTTCCCAGGTCTTCTATCCTCAGCTTCTGAGGATCCAGCTGTGTGTAGCAGCATTGAGGTTTTCTCACAATTCTCAGTAAAATACCATTGAGTCCTGAGGCCCTGGGCTATCCATGCCTTATTGGCTGTGTTTGTAGATATATTTTTATTTATTATTTAATAAATTTCCCTTACTTACCTTTTGTTTTGATAGGGAGGGACTTCCTCAAGTACAACTTGGGGACCCAGACCCGATAGAGCAGTGCCCTGGCCCACGGCACGTGGGCCCCATCCACTAGTGCAAAGGGTCAGAGTTGGTGCCTGGTTCCTGTGATGCTATGCATTCCGGCTCTTTGAGCTGCTTTCCTGATCTGAGCTTCTGTTTTCTATGCAGCCAGTGTTCTTTTATTTGAGAAGTTGGTCAATTGAAGGAAACATAACTATTCCCATTAATCAGAAGTCACTGATATAGTTCCCTCCTTCCTTTCCTACTTATGTACTCAAACCTTGGGTCCTCTTCACTGACCCTCCAGGCGTAATGCTTGGATTCGCAGGACACTGCTATGAGGTCAGGATGCTGTTTCAGAGGCAGCCGACTGATGTGAACCCTGGAAGTTTGCTGGGAAATGGCCGAAGCAAGATTTGGAACACCCTATTACTGCTTGTATTCCTGTTCTTGACTTCCCAGAACAAGACTCTAAAATATCCCTCCTTGCCTTAGTCAGGAGCCATGAAAGGTTGTGAGAGAGCAGGATCATTTAGTCTGGATTGGATCAGCTTCCTTCCTCTGTTCTCCTCCCTCACTGGACTCAAAAACACAGAGATTCCCCCTCCTTCCTTACTCATGGCTTACTATCATCTGCATGCCCCATGATTTGCATGCCCCACAGTCTGTTTTATGATCTACATGCTCTATAGTCTGTTTGTTCTGTGGTCTGTGTTCCAGGATCTTACAATGGTCTGTGTGCTCCATGGAGACATATGTTTATTTTCCGCAGCTTTCTGGAACCTGCTGTGCTTCTGAGAGTCCTGAAGCAGCCATTGGCCAAGAGACCTCTCTGATGGTCTTCAGGCCAAACTCCACAAACTCACAGGGAATTCCCTTTGACCTCTCTGCTTACGCATTGTCTAGAGGTCGTGATCCAGAGCGCAGTGACTGTTGAGTGGAACTGTAATGTTAGTCCTCCATTATAGAATCGGACTCATTTTTTTCTATTATCTGATGGGGCTTTTGGTTTGTTTGTTTATTGATCTGAGTAAACCTAAGAGAAGTTAAATGATTTGCACAAGTATATTTACCTAGTAGAGGTAGAGACGCACAGCTTTTAAACAGAATGTTTTCTATTTCAAAGTCTATAGACACAAACTTCTGAGAGCATTTTTGTTTTTATAAGTGGCAGCAAGTGCTATTTTTTTTTTTTTTTTTGGTTTTTGGGCCACACCCTGTGACGCTCAGGGGTTACTCCTGGCTATGCGCTCAGAAGTTGCTCCTGGCTTCTTGGGGGACCATATGGGACGCCGGGGGATCGAACCGCGGTCCGTCCTAGGCTAGCGCAGGCAAGGCAGGCACCTTACCTCCAGCACCACCGCCCGGCCCCAGCAAGTGCTATTTTTAAATTCATATACAGCTCCATGTGAAAAAGAATGGGAGGTGAATTTGTGTGCCGCTTGTGGTGTGAGTTAGAATGGATTAGAGGATTTCTTTTCTGTCTAATCAATTTCATTGAGCTTTATAACACTGAACCCAGTTCAGGTGCATGTTATCATGATGAAGTCATCACATTCAGTGTGTGTGTGTCAGGGAGTTGTATTTTTTTCTTGGTGGGGAAAAGAAGGCAGTGAAGGTGGTAAGGCCGTGGGATAGAGGTGGTGAGGGTGGTACGGTGGTAAAGTAGTGTATTCACGGTGGATATCAGGGAGGGGTGATATTTGAGCAGAGAACTGTGCATACAGGAGAGTGAACTCTACCTCCACCCAGCCCTGAGGCAAGGCACAGAGGAGAAGCAGGGGGAGAGAAATGGAAGACAAGGTCAGAGGAAAGGAAGAGTGTTAGATCTTGCAAGCTATTTGTTTTAGTCAGGGTTCTTCTAAGAAACAGAACCAGCAGGTGTATTGTAAAATAGAACCTCATGGTTTGTGAGATCACCCCACGCACCATATCTCTAACCACTAGGCAGACAGACAGTTCTGAAGAAGCAGGATAGCAGTGAAAGACTCATAAACCAACCCAGTGAGGAGAGAATAATGGAATCAGTGGCTTCTACTGGCTTCTCCCTCCCTCTGTCTGCCAGAGCCAAAAGCCAGAACTTTTCTTTTTTTATTCAACCAGTTCCCAATCCTGGGAGGAGGAAGGTTGAGTAATCCAGGTGGGTTTTTACATATCAAAAGAGAGATTTATGGGAAATAAGAAGATGGGGGAACCACCTTTGTTTTGGGTTAATAACTGGGTGTAATCTTACAGTGTAGGTGTGTGTGTACAGTGTGTATATGTATTTGCATGTCTGTAAAGTGTGCATAGGTGTGTCTGTATGTGTATAGAGTATGTGTATGTATGTCTGTGTATGTGTAGAAGAAGCAGGTTGCTTATTCTTTTGAAGTGTTAGCATCTTGTTCTGTAAAGTTGGAATCATTTCTTTTTTTTTTTTTTTTGTTTTTGGGCCACACCCGGCAGTGCTCAGGGGTTACTCCTGGCTATCTGCTCAGAAATAGCTCCTGGCAGGCACGGGGGACCATATGGGACACCAGGGTTCGAACCAACCACCTTTGGTCCCGGATCGGCTGTTTGCAAGGCAAACACCGCTGTGCTATCTCTCCGGGCCCGTAAAGTTGGAATCATTTCTATGCTTTTAAGGATAGAGGTGTAAGGGTTAATTTAAGGTTGCAGTGTTATTATGTGTGACATTGATGGCGTGAGACCTAACAAGTCATATATAATAAATAACTCCTTTATCTTAAAGTATTGTAACTCTCTACTTCTTTTGGGCCAGGAGCTCTGGGATGTATAGTCTTCATTGGATTAGTTGGGAGTAAAACCTTGGTATTGGTGATGGTGGTGGGGCAGAGCAGTGGGCAGGTAGTGGGTATGGTGCTTGCCTTACACACAGCTGATGCAGGTTCAATCCTCAGCACACCAAATGTTCCCCTTAACCCTTCCAGGAGTGGTCCCTAAGCACAGACCCAGGAGTGAGCCCTGAGAATCACCAGGTGTGACCCCAAAACCAAAAAAATAAAAATAAAAAAATAAAAGCAATGGTATTTGTTTCTGTTTACAGACTTCTCTATTATCACTCTTTTTTTTTTTTCTGTCTTTCATATTAACCTCTCTCAAATTCTTAGTCTTTTCCCTGATTTTTAGGGCAGGAGGAGGAGTTGAGTTATTATGTTGTAATTATCTTGGAATTTAACTTGCTCAGGAACATTGTAGTTTGGTTGTTAATGAGCACATGGTTTATTCTTTGAATATGAATTATGTCCAACAAGACCTCCGGACGTGTGTGTCCTGTCCTCCTTGTGCAGTGCGATTGGGTTCGTACCTCTTCCAAGACCAGTTCCTGTCTACTTCAGAGCCCCGAACCCAGGCCTCGTGACGTTGGAAGCAGCTTTCATGGGCTCTGCTTTCCCATGGATGTTGTCAGGGGTGAAAGGTCAGAAAGAAAAAAAAAAGAAAGGTCAGAAAGGTGAAAGGTCCCTCCCTGAGTGCGAGGGAAAGTCAGAGGGGAATTCTGCTTAAAATCACATAGGCCCGTGATAGATCTTCTGGTCTCACTTCTCTTTGCCAATGGTCATTTTCCCTCAGTGGACTGGTGCAGTTTCTCATGGATAGTTTCTGGTCATTCCAGGCCATGCATGTTGGGTAAGTCAGGGTAGACTAGCACCAGGGATAGGCAGCCACTGTGGAATTGGGGAGAGCCAAGACTAATAGCTGGAGGAACTGAGGTTTCTTAAACAGTAAGTCACAGCTCTTCATAGAGTTTGTATCACAAACAAAGCCATAGTAAGGGCTTCTGAGCAAGCAATGACCAAAAAGGAATCTTAAATCAACCCAGGAACAAATTCGAGGTGTTCCTGGCAGCATCCACCTATGTTGTGTTTCTAGGGCAAAAGGGAGTCTCAAGAGGGAAAGTTTAGGAAGGCCGTTGTGTGGACCCAATGCTGGCAGTGAAATGAAAGAGATTGAGTGAATGGGAGTTCAGGTTTTCTTGATTGGCCTCATCGAATTAGTCAGTTTCACTCAATCTTCCCATGACAGGCTCTAGAATGTTGACTGTTGTGAAGCAGATTCACAGCGCCAGTGCCTGCTGCAGACAGAGGCGTTCGCACTTTCTACCTGATAGACAGGCACCTTCTGCCGAAAACCAAATCAGCACGTGATCCTCTTCTGCAGCGTCAGTGAGAAGTAGCTCTCCCACTTAAAGCTTGTGATGGGTTCTGAGGGTTGTGCCACCACCCCTTTCTTAGCCCCTCCTCACCTTGTCCCCTACCTCAGAATTAGTACAGGCACCCATGGATCAACCTTCTGTCTCTTTAGCTTCTCCAGTGAGGACTATTTCCTGTGAATGGCATCTCGGGCCCTGGTCTTCTGTGACTGCCTTTTCACTTAGGCTGACCTTTCCACGGGCCCGGCCTCCAGCCTTGGAGTGCCCGGAAGTGTCCAGGTGGGGCTGCGCCAGTTTTTGCACTGGACATTCCGCTTGTTTCCTCTGTTGCTATTACGAGTAGCGTTGCTGGGAATATTATTGCACAAGATTGTCTAAACGATGTTCTGTTTCCTTGGGACTATATATTTGGGTCTGTTTTTGTCTCTGGTGGTGCTGGAAATTGCACTCAGGCCACACTTGCAAGGCCAGTCTGCTTCCACTGAAATCCCTGCCTCCTGGGTCTGAATATTTGAGTGGAATTTGATGTGTCATGTAGTGACTAACTTCCTGAGACAGTCGTATATTTTCACAGGAACATTGTCTTTTATGTTCCTGATGTTGGTAGAGGCCTTTAGATTGGTCCTCATATTGCCTTCTAATTATATGTCTCTCAATTGGTTCCTTTGGTTTTCCTGTTAAAAAGATGATTCCCCATTGCCTTCTCATCTGGCTTTTCTTCTTCCCCTTGGGGGGTGGGTTTTGTTTATCCCAATAAAGGCTATTCAGGTTGCTTGGAGGGGCAGCTGACATCTTGGCTTGTGGTGGTACCACGTACTAGAGTGACTGACTTGTGGGTGAATAGCTTGCAGTTAGTTTTCTGGCCTGCTATACCTTCCCAATGTGTGTGGATTATTTTCTGCATCAGAATTGCTGCCAGACCTGCGTCTCTTATCCTACCTGGACTGGGGCATGGGAATTCCTCTCCCTCTTTGGGGATTGTGGAACGCACAACCCGCCATTCAACAGTCCTCATCATAAAAAGTTTCTAATTTCTCTATCTCCAAGCCCACACTTGATATGTTAGTTTCTATTATTACCATTATAACTATGCTCGTGGATATTATTGCTTTAATTTGCATTTCTCTGTTGACCAGTGTTATGAAGCATCTTTGCAGGTTTACCATTTGTATGTACTTCTTTAGGAAAGTGTCCACTCAAGTCTTCCCCTCATTTTTTTGGTTTTTGGATCCCACCCTGTGTCACTCAGTTTAATCCTGGCTCTATATTCAAAAATTACTCTTAGCAGGCTCAGAGATTGAATCTGGGTCAGCTGTGTGCAAGGCAAATGCCCTATCTGCTGTGCTATCACTCTAGTCCTTTTGGTCCATTTATTAATTGGCTTGTTCTTTCATTGTGGAGTTATAAGAGCTCTTTATATATTCTAAATACTAGACTTTCAGAAGATAGGATTTTCACCACTCTTTTTGAAATTATAAAAGTAATGCATGTATATTACAAGTTTTTATTTTATTTATTTATTTATTTTGGGGGGGTCACACCCAGCAGTGCTCAGGGGTTACTCCTGGCTGTCTGCTCAGAAATAACTCCTGGCAGGCACGGGGGACCATATGGGACATCGGGATTCGAACCAACCACCTTTGGTCCTGGATTGGCTGCTTGCAAGGCAAACGCTGCTGTGCTGTCTCTCAGGGCCCATATTACAAGTTTTTAAATCCTGCAGAAAGGGGTCAGATAGTACAATGGTTAGGGTGCTTGCTCCTCACGAACTGACCCGAGTTTGATTCCTATATCCCATTTGACCCCCCAGCAGTGCCAGGAGTGAGCTCTGAGTGTAGAGCCTGGAGTAACGTTTGAGCATCGTTGTGTGTTGTCCAAAAAAAAAAAAAAAGTAAATAAATACTACAGAAAAAAAGTTTTTTTTTTTTTTTTTTTTTGGCTTTTGGGCCACACCCGTTTGAAGCTCAGGGGTTACTCCTGGCTATGCGCTCAGAAATTGCCCCTGGCTTGGGGGGACCATATGGGACTCCGGTGGATTGAACCGCGGTCCGTCCTACGCTAGCACTCGCAAGGCAGACACCTTACCTCTAGCGCCACCTTCCTGGCCCCCAGAAAAAAAGTTTTTATCCTACAGAAAAAGAAGATCTGAGAAAAACATCTGGGTAACTTTTCAGATTTTAAAAAATGAATTCATCTTTCATGCACAAGGCCAAAGAAATAGTACAGCAGGTAGAGTGCTAACCTTGCATCCCCAGCACTCCAATTGGTCCCCTGAGCCCCACCAGAGTGTTCTCTGAGCACAGAGCCAGGAATGAGCCATGACCACACCTGGGTGTGCCCCCCAAACCCAAACAAAAGATGCATATACAGATGAGAATGTATATTATACATAAATAGTTTTAGATATCTGTAGTCCCGCAACTTGCTTTTATTTTTTTAATTGTAATAATAGCTTGTGTTGAGCTGGAGAGATAGTAGAGTGGGTAGGACACTTGCCTTGCATGCAGTTGACCCAGGTTTGATCCCTGGCACACACATACCCCGCCTTTTTTTTTTTTAAGAGTAAAGCAGATTAATATTATTGTAGTGCTGTGAAGATTGACTTTTCTCAATCATAGAACATATATGAGCTTAATTCTGGTGCACGGAAGAGCTGTGCAGATCTGAGGTGCCATTGTCTTTACTACTGAAGAGGTGATCTGGGGCCCAGTGTCTAGGCAAATAGAACGAATAGAACAAACCCTACATCAGGGCTAACAGCAAGAAATCTTATCTCCCTGAACTGTTGTTCATTGCACTGTGTGTCATTTCAAGCGTGTCTTCTTCTTGCCTGGAGTGCAAGCAAGAGGAAGTTCAGCCACTTGTCTCATTTCGATGTTCCTTGTCCCTGGAACAGAGCCCAGCAGATAGCGGGCACAATAGTGCAATCAGTAGTCATGGATGAAAGGGTCACTGGCACTCGCTCAGTGCCCGCTGCTGTTCCAGGGACTGTGTGACTGCCAGCCATTCCTGATGTGTTCCTACCAACCTGTTCCTCTTTATGGAACACAGCAACAGGGTTCTTTGTGTACAGGGCCACAGAGTTTTAATAAGTGCAGACTCAAGGCAGTGTTCGTGAGAGCCTGGACTTAGAGCCACTACACTGTGCCTTGTGTCAGTGAAAGATTGTGTCCTGTTTTTATTGCTGATATTATTGACAGCTTTATATTTTTTGGTTGGGAGCCACAGCCAGAGGTGTTACCTATATCAGGATGTAATCCTATTGGCTCTGTTAGGGTCCAGAGTTGAAGGACGAGACCACACTATTAGAATAAAGGTGAACAAAACTTTATTTCATCCACCAACAGCCCCCAAATTGACTGGTCAAGATCCTCTCTAGAAGGAGACGAACCCTGCCCAAGATCACGGATAGGATTATATAGGGAAGGGATATAGCAAGGTTCTAGCTTTTTGATGATCTTTAAAATGATTGGTTGTTGTCTAGGGGGACCTTACTACTGCTCCCTTGTGTCCTTCCCTGATAGGCTGCCTGGTATGGCCAAGTAGCTTGGGTGGTATTAATGGAAATTGGTTTGAGGGAACCTAGCAGCTGGCTTATACCATGTGGTCCTTACAAAAGGGCGTTCCTCCTTGTTCAGAACCCAGGCCCCCACAACTCTGTACTCAGAGATCATTTCTGGCTGACTTAGGGAACCATCAGGAGTTCCAGGGATCAAACCCAGGTTGACCACATACAATACAAGCACCCTACCCACTGTGCTGTCTCTCAGCTCTCAAGTTGACAGATGTGGGCCAGAACGATAGCACAGTGAACAGAGTGCTTGCCTTGAACGCCACCAACCGGGTTCAATTCCCAGCATCCTATATTGCTCCCTGAGTCCATTAGGAGTGATCCCTGAGCACCGCTGAGTGTGATCCAAAAACAAAAAGAAAAAGAAAAACTAGGGGGGCCGGAGAGGTGGCGCTAGAGGTAAGGTGTCTGCCTTGCAAGCGCTAGCCAAGGAAGGACCGTGGTTCGATCCCCCGAGTCCCATATGGTCCCCCCCAAGCCAGGGGCGATTTCTGAGCGCTTAGCCAGGAGTAACCCCTGAGCATCAAATGGGTGTGGCCCAAAACAAACAAACAAAAAAAAAACCAAAAATTAAGGAGGGGAGGGGAATTTTGTGCCTGTAATGAATATTAAAATACCTTTAAAATATAGAGGCAGAATGGGCCCGGAGAGATAGCACAGCGGCATTTGCCTTGCAAGCAGCCGATCCAGGACCTAAGGTGGTTGGTTCGAATCCCGGTGTCCCATAGGGTCCCCCGTGCCTGCCAGGAGCTATTTCTGAGCAGACAGCCAGGAGTAACCCCTGAGCACCGCCAGATGTGACCCAAAAACCAATATATATATATATATATATATATATATATATATAGAGAGAGAGAGAGAGAGAGAGAGAGAGAGAGAGAGAGAGAGAGAGGCAGAAGCCTACCATGTAGAGGTGTGCAATCAGCTCTCCTTTGCTCAACACTAGATGTGCAAGAGTGATTAGAAAAGGATAGTTCTCTCTCTCCCCTTCCCTCCATACATATACATATACATATACATATAAACACAAACACGTATATGGGCTGGAGAGATAGTACAGTAGGAGGACACTTGCCTTGCACACAGCTGATATGGGGAGGAAGAAGAGGGGAGTGGGGCACCGGCCCTGAAGCATAGGAAATGTGCTGGGCTCCATAAACAGATGTTTCCTCCAGGGCCAGGAGCCCCAGGCTTCAGGCAATGCCCCCCAGCAGACAATAGGACAGGGCACTATCTGCTGCTGATTGCAGGTCAGAGCTGGGATGGGGAGGGGGCAGAAACCCCTGAAGGAGCTGGCTGGGCTGGTGGCTTATCAGATGAGCTGGATGGGCCATTCCTTGGAGCTACAGCTCCTTCTCCCCCAAGCTGTTTCTCACTTTGACTCCTACAGCCCAATCTTTTCCCTTTTTTAAAAAATTTAGTATTATTACTATTATTATTTATATTTTATTTTAAGGCATGTGGTTATAGAACTTATTGGTAGGGTTTCATACATAAAAATCTCAACACCACACCTTGCATCAGTGTCCACCTTCCTCCACCATCATCCCACCAGTTTCCCTGCCCCCTCAAGTCCCCGGACGTGCCCCCACCCCCCGTTTTCTCCTGTGGTGAGCTTCCTCCTGGAAACCAGTTTCTACGCTTCTATTTCCTCTGTGTATCCATTCTTTATGTCCCACATATAAGAGTGATCATTTGGAGTCTGTCCCTCTCCTTCTAGTCTGTTGCCCTCTTTCCCTCAGCAAGAACGGCTCCCTTGCTCGGCTCCTCCCGGGCCTGCTCCCTCTCACCTCTTGCATCTCATGCTAGTCTGAGTCCTGTGTTCCAGTCAGGGCAGGCATCTCAGCACAGCTACTCCACGCTGCACCCTCAGAGGGACTGATTCCAGCTGCATGCCCAGTCCCGGCCACTATCTTTCATCTTGTTCTTGCTCTGTCCTCTGGCATGTTTCTTGCTTTTTATTTCATCTTTCTTACTTTCATGGGCCAAGGATCAAAACCAGATCATTACATATATAAATACATGTATATATGTATGTGTGTGTGTGTGTGTGTGTGTGTGCGCGCGCGAGATAGGCTGTGTGCGCTGAGCTACATGCCCAGCCCTTCCTCCTTTCTCCTAACATGGAAACTGGTGTATAGAGTTTCTTTGGGGTATGAATTGGGATATAAACTGGAAGGTGAACAAGAAAGCTAGGATTCCAGAACCTGATCTTCCCACGTCTCTCTCTCTTTTATTTTAAAGCATTTTTAAAACATTTTTTAAAAAGTTTATCGATTGATTGATTGACCCAGAGGGTCACACCCAGCAGCGCTCAGGGATTTCTCCTGGCTCTACACTCAGAAATCGCTCCTGGTTGACTCGGCGAACCATATGGGATGCCAGGATTAGAACCACCATCAGTCCTGGGTTGGCTGCATGCAAGGCAAATGCCTTACCACTGTGCTATGTCTCTAGCCCCTCCAGCCCCCTTTTTAAGCATTTTTAAGAGCCAGAGGGCTAGGGGTGATGATTTAGGCCTTGCACATGGACATGCTTGATTCTATCCTCAGTATCACAGGGTCCTCTGAGAACATTGTTGGGTTCAGTCCTGAAAGCTCTCTTCTCCACTGAATATGGTCCTGGTGGTCCCCAAGCAGTGCTGAGTACAGCACTGGAGACCCTGAGCACCCCAAGCAGTACTGTGGTGACCCAAAAATAACAGGTGAACAGGGTAATCCTGTCACCACAGGGCTCAAGCAGTGCCCCAGCTTCAGGCCTGAGTATTGAGCAGCATGACTGGTAGCATGGCCAAGAAGGGTTCCCCAGACTTTTGGGCTCTGCTTGAGTGCTCTCCTCCAACGTGGCCAGGGTCCTGGGATGTGACTCGGTGGCAGAGTGCCTGCCTTGGAAGAGTAATCACAGCTTCTTTTCCAGGTACCCCACATCGCTGACACCTATACCACAGCAAAGGGTGATTTACACCAGTCAGCGTGCAGTGTGATCGCAACAACCAAGCTGGAAAGGAAAGGGGGAAAGAGAAAAGCATGTCTCCTCTCCATCTGAAAGCTCCCTCTGGCCACTTTGGGCCCATTTGAGCTACCGTATTTTTTGGCATATAAGACGACCCCTAATTTTGCAGTTAAAACATTGGTTTAGGCCTATATTTGCTGTATCAGACAGAACGTTCCTGCGCTGCAACTGTATGTACCACAGTGAGCCAATCACAACAAGCAAAGGTTCAAAGGTTATACTGTAATAGACTTCCTCTCTGACTCTGGCCAATCTGAGCAGGCTTTTTAGAGTGTAGAATCGGGTCCAGAACATTGTCTAATTTGCATGCATATAAAGCCTGCTTGGACTGGCTGAGTTAAGAGAGGCGGTCCGAGTAGCCTTGCAGTGATTGGTGCAGGATTGAGTTGGAAAATTTGTTTTGTGGCAATATTCAGACAATTTTCGTTTAGTGGCATATTAAAACATTTCGGGATATACTCGGCGTATAAGATGACCCCCGATTTTCCATTGACTTTTTTTTGTTTCAAAAGTTGTCTTATACACCGGAAAATACGGTAGTTTTTTTTTTTTTTTTTTTTTTTTTTATGGGCCACCCAGCAATACTCAGGGTTACTCCTGGGTCTGGCTCTGAAGTTACTCCTGGCAGGCTTGGGGACCATATGGGATGCCAGGGATCAAATGTGAGTTGGCTGCGTGCAAGGCAAATGCCCTACCTGCTGTGCTGTTGCTCTAGCACTCCAGCTAGTTTTTTTGTTTTGGTTTTGGGCCATACCTAGTGATGCTCAGGGGTTACTCTTGACTCTGTGCTCAGAAATCAGTCCTGGCTCAGGGGACCATCTGGGACCCTGCAGATCGAACCGAGATCCGTCCTGGGTCAGCCAGGTGCAAGGCCACTGCGCTATCATTCTGGTCCCTCAAGCTAGTTTTTCTTTTGCTGTGAGAGCTGCAACAGTGTCTTGCTTCCTCTGCTCCACACCTGGTGAATAGCTTTGAACGTGTGTCCCATTCCTGCTGAAACAATAGGAAGCCTCCCTTCACTTGGTGGGCTTCTCTGCACGTGAGTCCCCCATGGGGGCATGCCCTCTGCTCATTGTTCATGGAACATGCCGAAGGAAGGCCCCCCATCCAGGATGTGCCCGGAAGATCTGCCTCGTGCAGTTTGTTCAGATAAAGTGTGACCTGCTAACCCAGCCCAGGCTCTGCCTTCTGCTGGGAGGGCTCCAGCGGAAAAGTCTGCGTCTGCATTGCCCTACCAAGGAGCTACCAAGGAGCTGCAGCAGGCTGGACCCCAGCTGCCTGCAAGGGCTGCTAGGTGGACTTTTGTCACAGGCTTAATCTGGTTGGCGGGTGGCTGTCTCCACAAACCTCAGCACATTTCTTTGGCTGCATTTCGATATTGATGATAATTTAAGTGTTCCCTAGAAACGATGTGTGAGGGTGTTGGTGGTGGTGGATGAGGTTTGGAGGGTGGCTCTGTGTCTAAAAGTCTGCCGTGCCAGTTTGAAGACAGGAGTTCTATCCCTAGAGCTGCTCCCATGAGCCAAGCACGGCCCAGTTCTACTGTGGGGCCCTGCTCGGCTGCAGGGTGGGGTCTGCAGTGTGTAGCCAAGCTCCACGCTTAAGCCTGTAGCCAAGAGGTGTGACACCCAGGAGCACCTTTGTGGGTGAGCACCACAATGACCCCTGAGAAGTTCTGCGATCAGAACGTTGCTGACCCCAGACAGCGTCTGTGTGAGCACTGCTGGCAATAGAACAATAGCAGCTGCAGAGGGAAGGAAAGGGCTGGCATTTACAAAAATTCCACCAAGGGGGACTGGATTGACAGAGGGAAAGGCTCTTGCCCCGCATATGCTTGGGCTGGGCTTCATCCCGGGATCACTATGGTCCCCTGAGCCTCACCAGGTGTGAACCCTGAGCACAGAGCCAGGAGCCAGCCCTGTGTGTCACCAAGTGCACCAAACCCCTTCCTTCCAAAGTCTAATAAGAGATATGTGTTGGTTTCTTTTTTTCCTATTTTTCTTGATTGATTGGTTTTGGTACCACAAGTAGTGGCAGCGATGCTCAGGAGCTACTCCTGGCTCTGCACTCAGAAATCGCCCCTGGCAGGCTGGGAGACCATATGGGATCCGGGAATTGAACCGGGTCTCTCTCAGTGGGCCGCATGCAAAGCAAACACCCTATGGCTTTGCTCTCTCTCCAACCCCAAGCCCTATGGCTTTGCTCTCTCTCCAACCCCAAGAGATACTCGTTTAACAGCATCATCATTGACTTGGGAGTAGGGGGAGGGAGGGGGTCATGGGACTGGGGCCTACTCTGGGGAAAGTGGGCCAGCTATACCAGGTGGTTTGGTGCTGAGCCTGAAGGTGGACAACTGATGACCCTCTGGTGCTGGGGAACCACCAGGTCTCCCTCGGTGTCAGGGGCCCTCAGAGTTGGTACTTGGGTGCCATGCCATGATGGGATGTGAACTCAGATGTGCCCTTGAACACTTGAGCACGAGCTGTCTCCAGATCATCCTGTTAGTCCACTGTTGTTTGTTTTTTGGGGGCCACCCCAGGGAGGCAAGGGCAGGGTTTATTCCTGGCTCTACACTCAGGAATTACTCTTGTTGGTGTTCAGGGGACCATATGAGATACTGGGAATTGAACCCGGGTTGGACGTGTGTCCTACCCACTGTACTATCGCTCTGACCCCACAGTAGTCATTTTCCAGAATCCTAGTTATAGTCACCCTACTCTGCCACCCTCTTGCCAAAATTCTGTACCTGTTCCTCTGAGCCCTAGGGGAACTGAGCTTACCATCCGCTCAATGTATTTGTTGTCCTCAGTACCTTAGAAGACAGTATTTTAGTGCAGTCTTTTGATGTTTTTGACTGCTTGATTTCTTTTTTTTTTTTTTTTGCGGGGGAAGGGGGTTTAGTTTTTGGGCCATACCTGGCAGCATTCAGTTCCTGACAGGCTTGAGGATCATATGGGATGCCAAGGCTCAGTCCTGGGACCGTCCCCGGTTGGCAGCGTGCAAGGCAAACACTCTATCATTGTGCTACCACTCCGGCCCTTTTTTGGTTTCTTTAAGTGGTTTTCAGTGCTCCATCAGCTGGGAATCAGCCTCCAAATTTTCTCTTTCCAGGCTGACTGCTGTTCCTCTGTATATAGGCAGCACTTTTAATTTTTGTTTGTTTTTTTGTTTTTGGGCCACACCTGGTGACACTCAGGGGTTACTCCAGGCTATGTGCTATGTTTTTATGGTGCCACACCCAGTGAGGCAAGGGCAGGGTTTATTCCTGGCTCTGCACTCAGGAATTACGCTTGTTGGTGTTCAGGGGACCATATGGGACACCGGGGATCGAACCTCGGTCCGACCTAGGTTAGTGCGGGCAAAGCAAATGCCTTACCCCTTGTGCCGCTGCTCCGGCCCCTAGGCAGCACATTTTTAAGAGCCTTATATAGATCCATGTATTTATGTGTTCTTGTTTTTGATATTCTTGCCATGCTGGGGACCAGACTTAGAACGAGGCATGTGCCATGTCTGTGAGTCACACCCCGGGCCTGTGTGGAACATGGCCATGGGTTCATTCTTTTTTTCGTTTTTGTTTTTGGGTCACATCCGGTAGTGCTCAGGGTTTCCTCCTGGCTCTACGCTCAGAAATCGCTCCTGGCAGGCTCGGGAGACCATATGGGATGCCGGGATTCGAACCAATGACCTTCTGCATGAAAGGCAAATGCCTTACCTCCACGCTGTCTCTCCGACCCCATGTGTTCATTCTTGACTGTGATCCCACTCAGTCAGCCTCATGCTCAAGGGCCTGCGTGTAGAGTGTTTCCCACAAGAGCCTTTCCCTTTCCAGATCTGGCCGAGTCTGTTCTTCCCTGAGCCAGGGGAAGAAGCCTTTTTCCTATGCAGATTCTCCCTAGAGTGGGACACTTGGAGCCTTCCCTCCACATCTCTCTCTCTCTCTCTCTCTTTCTCTCTCTCTCCTTCCTCTCTCTCTCTCTCTTTCTCTCTCTCTCTCTCTCTCCTTCCTCTCTCTCTCTCTCTCTCTCTCTCTCTCTCTCTCTCTCTCTCTCTCTCTCTCTCTCTCTCTCTCTCTCTCTCTCTCTCTGTCTCCTCTCTGTCTCCTCTCTGTCTCCTCTCTGTCTCCTCTCTCTCTCTCTCCTCTCTCTTTTTGTTTTTTTGGGTCATAACCGGCAGCGCTCAGGGGTTACTCCTGACTCTACACTCTGAAATCGCTCCTGGTAGGCTCGGGAGACCATATGGGATGCTGGGATTCAAACCACCGTCTTCTGCATGCAAGGCAAACACCTTACCTCTATGCTATCTCTCCAGCCCCCACATCTCTCTTAATTCTGGGGTCACGTAACTTCAGTAGCTCCATGATTGGCTCTGGAGTCTTAGAGGAGAGTCTGGTCAGACTTCCCTCTGCTGTTCATTTCCATGGAATTCTGTATCTGACTGTGCTTTTTATTTATTTATTTATTATGTTTATTTTTAATTTTGGCCCACACCCGGTGGTGCACAGGGATCACTGCTGACAGAAAGGCTTAGGAGAGTCTGGGCTCTTGGGGAATCAAACCCAGATTGGCCACTGAAAAGTAACCACCCTCCCGACTCCAGCCCCTTGTGCTTTTTGAACGTAACTTGATGAGTGACTGTGCACGTACCTGTTTGACAGTTGCCTTCTGTGCCAGACTCTAAGCTTAAGTATCTTGCTTTATTTTATTCCCTGGTACCTCACAACTGCAAGGCAAGTGCACAGAGATGTGGTTCAGCAGGAGTGCAGTGAACCACACTGATACCCGGCCCCGAGCTGTGTGGTATATGTGTGTGTTCCAGGGGTCTCAAACTCCATTGACCTGGGGGTCTCAGGAGGCAAAGTCGGGGTGATCCTTGAGTGCAAAGTCAGTAGTAAGCCTTGAACATTGGGGGTGTGACCCAAACAACTAAAACAAAACAAAACGAAAAAAGATTCCTCTAGGGCAGGGCCACAAAATGTACTGAGGGCCGCAAACGGCCTGCGGGCCGCAAGTTTGAGACCCCTGGTTTAGACTTTTAAAAATAGCATTGTTGTTTGCAAAGATGTTCATGATATGGTTGTTTCCAGCATTCAGTGTTAACAACACTAATTCTAACAATGTCCCAGATCCCACTCCTCAAGCCTGCCCCTTCAAAGACACATAATAATTGACTTTAGGTTGCTCGTTACAACAAAATAAGTAGAATTATAAAAAATATAGTTAAGTAAAAGAAAGTTTGTGACAATTACTCTATCTCACAATGGGGTACTTAAAGTGACCTGAGGAATTACTATTTGCTGCTAATTGAGTCATCTCCATTACTGTTTTCACTTTTGGGGCTGAGTGGGCATCAGTGCTGGTTTCCCATTTTATTTGCTGTGTCCTGCCAGTGTCAGTATTGTGGAAGATGGAATTGTGGAAACAGTCCTAGAAGCTCCAAGTTCTATTGACTAGCGATAGATACCAGGATCTATTGATGATTCTTGGCCATCCCCCACCCACCACCCACCCACCCCCCCCCCCGGGCAAGTTCTCTTTGGCTTGCCCTGGCGTCCTTTCCGGGGCTAGTGGTGAAGCTGTGGAGCAGGGCTGCTTACATGTCACAGCTGTGGGATGTGCATGTGACTGCTGGCGCTTCCAGCAGTTCCAGTTCAGGGCATAGTGATGGAGGATGGCTGCTGACACCTCTCCAGGAAGACCCCAGTTTTCAGCCCCCAAACTGGTGTCCATTTGACTTTTCTTCAGATCAGTTGTAATGCTCTGGGGGCTGGGCTGATTACATGGTGGCAGCTGTGGGATATGGGTGAGCTTGTATTTTGAATGCTCTACACCAGCATCTGGCTTAGGGGCTAGCAGCTGCTAGGTGCCCAGTAAGTTGCTTTTGAATGAAAATGATGACCTAAATGTAGAAGAAGTGAATGCTGAAAAGAGGGGAGTTCAGAACCTCATGTGGGGATCATGAGGGTTTGAAAAGCACAGTTGGTAAAGGGCGACGTAGGTCTCAGAAAGTCGGCACGCTGAAGCACAGATTGTGTGTTGTCTCTTCCCTTCCCTGCCGATAAAGACTTTGGTAAATAAACTCATTGTTTGAGGATGCCACCCTGGCTGCCAGAATGAACGTGATTTTTTGTTTGTTTCTTTGCCTTTTTGGGGTTTTTTGCATCATGTTTTGAATTTGTTTCCCACTCATGTTTTTTATGTTCTGTCTTTTCTCTTCTCTGTTCCTTCCTCTGCCCCCACTAGCTTCAGTGCTCCTAGTCCCTCTGAAGGGTGGGTGCTGTGTGTGTGTGTGTGTGTGTGTGTGTGTGTGTGTGTGTGTGTGTGTGTGTGTGTGTGTGTGTGTGTGTGCATGTCCCACATGTTCTCTTTTTAAATGAGAAAATCAAGACAGGACGTTCTGACTACCTGGGTCCTGGTTTCTTAGGCAGGTAGAAAAGGGTGTAGAAAGAAAGAATCAGAGGGGAGGGAGTGGAAGCAGTGGGGGGTGGAGCTAGGCCTTGGAGGACCCAACAGAGGGAACCCCTTCTCTTGCCCTTCCCTACTTGGACTAAAATTACTTCCCCCAGCCTCATGATTATTTTTGTTTGCTTTTGTTTTGTTTTGTTTTACAAAATGAAGAATGAAGAAAGCACTTTTGAGAAATCTGTCCTCTGTAGCTGGTGCCTTTGCCTTATTTTCCTTGAAACCAGGGTTTTGTGGCTGTAACATGTGGAAACCCCAGGTCTGTGGCACAGAGTGATCTTGTTGTACCTCTCTGGTCTTTTTTTGTTTCGTTTCGTTTTGTTGTTTTGTTTTTGGGTCACATCAGGTGCTGCTCAGAGGTTATACCTGCCTCTGTGCTCAGAAATCGCTCCTGGCAGGCATTGGGCGGGGGGGGGTGGGGGGGGGGGTGGCGACCACGACCATATGGGATTCCAGGATTCGAACTACCGTGCATCCTGGATCGGCTGCATGCAAGGCAAATGCCTTGCTGCTGTGCTGTCTCTCCGGCCCCACCTCTCTGGTCTTTTGCTCTCTAACTTTGGGCTCCCACTGAGCTTCTGCCTGCAGCGCCCTTTTCCCCCCTGTAACTTGTATCCTGCATCCTCCACACTTCCTGAGAGAAGGAGCTGAGCTTTCTCTCTGCTCCTCCCACCACTGCTCCATCCTTCTGCTTTTCCTGAGCTGTGGTTGACAAGTCTGTTCCCCACCACCACAGAACTCATTGGGGAGCAGAGCCAGGCCTGTCCCTTCTCTAGCACCTCAGCCTTGCTTGGGGTCTGGCACCCCTCACTTGGTCCTGGTGAGCAGATGCATGCCAAGAGCAGAGCCAGGCCTCAACACCAACCGACTGGGTCTGAACCCTAAAACACAAACCAGCGTGTGCTTACAGACCCCCCAAGAGTTCGAGAAGGGGCTGATCGGATGCATTAATCACTGGTTTGGAAAGGAATGAAAATATTTCCATAATATAGCATGCTTCTTTTCTAAAACAGATGTGCTCTCATTGTTCCATGAGGAAGTAATTAAGTGTAGTTGATTAAAACATTCACGAGTGATATCATTGATTTGAGGCTACTACATTTATGGTAATCTTTCTTAGAGTGTGTTCTGTCTGCTTTTCTCTGTCACCTGTAAGATGCTTTTATTTTGTTTATTATTATTTTCGAGGAGGGGCGGTGTGGGGATCAAACTCAGGGCCTCACACATGCAAAGCAAGTACTCTACCACTGAGCTCCATCCCCAGCCTTGACCGTTATATTAGAGGTTAGGAGACCCAGGGCTGTATAGCTTGCCCCAGGATCTCGTCAGCTTTGTGATGAGAGAAATTGGACTGGCTTCCTGTGACCCTAAGGACTTCCTTTTATTTGCTTGTATTTCATTTGGTTTGAGGGCCACGTCCAACTGTACTCAGGGGCTTACTCCTGTGCTCAGGGATCACGCCTAGCAATCCTGGGGGGTCATTTGTGGTGCCAGGGGAATGAACCTGGGTTGGCCAGTTGCAAGGCAACTGTGCTTTCTCAAGGTCTTGTATTTTAAGTTTCTGTCTGCCTCAGCACCCAAACCAGCATGTTCTGCTTTTCTTCCTTTCCACCTTCCTTTGTCACTCTGTGCCTTCCTCACTCTGCTCTTTTCCTTTTTGCAATTTATTTGGGGGGGGGGGGCATTTTGGGCCACACCTGGTAATGCTCAGGGGTTACTCCTGGCTCTGCACTCAGTAATTACTTCTGACAGTGCTTGGGAACTATATGGACTCCATCCTACCCTACCTGCTGTACTATCACTCTGGCCCTTAGATTATTTTTAGGTTTATTATTCCTTAGATTATTTTTAGGTTGTTGCCTCTGTGTTTGCATCCTTTTTTTTTTTTTTTTTTTTTTGGTTTTTGGGTCACACCCAGCTACCCAGGGTTACTCCTGGCTCTGTGCTCAGAAATCGCTCCAGGCAGAGGCTTGGGGGACCAGATGGGATGCCAGGATTCGAACCACAGTTCGTCCTGTATCAACTGCTTGCAAGGAAAACACCCTACTACTCTGCTATCTCTTCAGCCCCTGTGTTTGCATCTTGCATCTAAAAAGATTTTTATGAATTTTAAAAGTACGTACCTCTGAGAACGGATGTTAAAAATGTCACATTTACATGAACATAAACAGTGTATTTTATTAAGGTCAAATTGGACATGTTGTAGTTTTGTTTTCTCGAGTAAAATTTTTTGAGTCTTATTTTATATGTTGTGGGTCATTTGGGATTTTTTCTCAGGTAAAATCTTAAAAAAGTTGGCTAGATAAATTTTTTTTCTTAGAGCTTATCTAAATGGTAGGGTTCTTATCCAGATTACATCTGTAATCTAAGATTTAAACGCTTTTTGCTAGAGAAGCTTTAGAAGTTTCTTATAGGCTCAGACCTTGTTATTTTCTGCCCCTCCTTATATTTCAGCAGGATTAAGTTTTTGGAATCAGTGGATCAAATTTTTTAATTTTCCTGTTTCTTTCCTATGCTGACATATGCTTTGGCGGAACAAAAAAGAGACCTAAACATGTCAGCATGATTTTTTTGTTGTTGTTCAGTGGATTAGAAACCATAAAAGTAACAAGATCTGATCCAAATTTCTAAAATCCTGACATGGTGGTTTTGTCCTTTCTCGTCCGAAGATTTAGACCGCTGACTTGAAAAAGCTTTTCTGCCTGGAAGTAGAAATCATGGCAGCAGACCTTAGTGTCTTTGAGATCAATGACGAGGGGCAGCCAGGCGGGCTAGAGGAAAGAGGCCAGAATGGCTGCAGGCTGCCACTCTTGCAGGGCTGACCTCAACAGCGGAGCCTCAGATTTCTCAGTGGGATGGGAAATGGTTCACATCCACTGTGACAACGGGGTGAGGGTAGTCAGTGCTCACGTGGCACAGGTGGACTTCACAGTGGTACAATCTGGATAGTTTGATGTGGGAAACCCCTGCACTGCTCACTTCCAGGTAGCGTTTTCATCGCACAGTCAACTACTTCCTCTGACTCTCCATGTTTCTTAAAATTCTCATCCCAGGAGGGAGAAAATACCAACTAGGTGGCATTCAATCCTGTTTTTATTTTTAATTTTTGTTGTGGGCCACTCCTATGTTTGTTTTGGGGCCACTTCTAGGTGCTTCGGGGCTTCCTCCTGGCTCTGAGCTCAAGGATCACTCCTGGCAGGGCTAGGGGGATTATTTGGGGTCAGGGATTCTAGCCAGGTTGTTCGTGTATGAGGCAAGCATCCAACCAGGTGTTCATGATCTTTCAGTACAAGCCTTTCCAATCTTGTCTTCCACACCTTCCTCCTGATCTCTTTTCCTCTTAATTTCTCAGACGAAATCTGGTCTCTGAAGCTTCCAAACTGTCCAGACATGTCCTCCCTTCCTGCAGCTTTGCTCTGCCCTCTTCCATTCATCCAAGAGTGCTCCGGGAGGCCATTGGCAGGTCACCCCTTTAGACAATAGAATCCCTTTCTGGTTCTTGCTGTGTGGTGGAGCCTAGTCCTCACTGCCAGGCCATTGATGGATGTGCCTACTCAGCATGATATGTAGCACACAGTGACTTTGAACACCTCTGCCTTGTAGGGAAACCCACTCTTGGGGCTTTCTGCTCTGAGTTTTTATTTTATTTTTTATTTTGCTAAAGCAGATAATTTTTTGTTTTCTTATTTGTGCGTGCCATACCCTATGATGTTCAAGAGTTATTCTTAGCTCTACCCTTTGGATCACACCTGTGGGGATTGGGGGACCATATGTGATGGTGGGGATTGAATCAGGGGTGGCGGCCTGCAAGGCAAACACCTTACCCACTGTACTGTCTCCTGACCCAATGCTAACTCCAAGTTACACACTATGTGGGGCTTCTGAGGTAATGGTGAAGGCTTCTTACTGTAGAAATAAAACCAGAATTTTAGTGAACTCAGCTTGACTAATAACAGTACTCACACTTCTGCATGATTTCTTCATGAGAGTCTTCTCGTATTGCCCCCTCCCCATGCTCCAACAAAACCTGGTGATTTTCCTGAGCTGCCTTTGGTTCCAGTGGCACCTTGTGCTCTACCGCTCCCATAGTGTGTCTCCCTCTGTTCTGCGACTATGTCTTGTGTCTCTCCCAAGCCAGACTCCCTCAGAGCAGGGCAGAGGGCTCTCACGCTCACTGCATTCACTGTCTTCTTATGGCATCGTTGCCCATTTCCTTGCTTTAGTGGGAGAGAAAGGAATTCCTGGGATTGATAAAGAAAAGATGAGAACGGCTTCCTTTATTGAGCACTTACAAGATGTCAGGGTCTGTCCCAAACATCTTTTTTGTGCCACACCGGTGATTCTCAGGGGTTACTCCTGGATCTATACTCAGGAATTATTCCTAGTGGACATAGGGGACTATATGGATGCTGGGGATAAAACCTGGGTAGGCTGTGTACAAGGCAAGTACCCTACCTACTGTACTATCCCTCCAGCCCCAGTGCTAAGCATCTTAAATGCATCATCTCATACCATTGTCACGGTGTCCCCTGAAGATGGGTCCTATTCCCCTTACATAGATGGTGATTTTGGCGGGGGAGTCAGTTCTTCATCTAAGGAGTGCATGGCCAGGAGTCAAGAGCATCTACCTTGACTCTCAGTTTTATTCTTCAGTGGACTCTCCTGAGCATGTCTATAGTGTGTTGCAGGAACATGGAGAGCACCACTGTCTAAAGACGGTGGCAAACTCAATTGCACACAGGTACCTGAAGGAAGGATGGCTGAATTATTGACCAGCTATTAATTATAGAGGATAATGTCGTGGGAATTTCTTTGTTCTTTTGTCTCTCATCAGGGTGACACGAGAGCACAGGGAAATGATGGTGAAACTGGCCAAGCAGAGTACCAACAAGGCCAAAGACTCCCTGCGGAAGGTTCGTACCAATGCGATCAATAAGCTGAAGAAATCAAAGGACAAGGTCTCCGAGGACACCCTCAGGCTCATAGAGAAACAGGTACCATGACCCAGAGAGTCCCTCGTACATGTCTGCAATGAGGAAAATTGGGACCTTCCTTCTCCTTGCTCTTTGCTCTTGGAGCAGCAATGGAAGAATCTGTTCTGTACCCTGGGAAGAAGGTGGAGAAAGTGATGGTGGCCTTTACACTCTGTTCCAGTCTCTGTGCTGAACACGTGCCCCCACTTCCTTTATCCCTGTGACTAGAAGGCTCTGAGGAAACCACACTTCAAAGACGCAGAGGGCGTGTGCAATCATTGCTGACGAGTGCTGGGATCTGAGTGCAGGCACATACTTCAAGGCCGACAGTGAATGCTCACCTAGTCTTTGTGGCTATGTGGCTGGTGTCTCGGTGCTGGGAAGTCAAGAGATGCCGTTGTCCTTAGCAGGCTGAGTATTGGTGTTGATTCTGGAGCAAGACCTACAGGAGCTACTGGACTGATATAGGGAGACCAGGACAGTGGGAGTGTGTGACTTGAACCCAGATGAGGCTGGGACTGGAGAGAGAAGACAGGGTGAGGTCACTGATTGTCTGGTGGAACTTGAATGGGAAATCTGCCTGGAGACTTCCTTGTTACTCTGCACTTTTCTCAGCCCTCTGTGGTCATGGCAATGTTTTATAACACATTCCCTCAAAACCCAATGGTTTACAATATCCAGTCTTGTTACTGTCTTTCTGCCTCTCAGCTGGGAGGCATCTGTTCTAGGCCAGGCTCAGTGGGCTGGCTCTCGGCCTTAGATGGGGTTCAGGTTCGCTTTGTATGTCTCAGGCTTCTGGAGACAACAGGCTTCCCTGGGCATCTTTTCATGGCAACAGCAGATGCTCAACAGCTTGAGTACATTTTGACCACTTACTCATGTCATGTCCTATTGGCAAAGCAAGTCATATGGGCCAAGCTCCTTCTCTCTAGATAGGTAAATCTTTAAGAAGCAGGTATCTATGAAATAATAATCTAAGCTACCACAGCGTCGTAGTCACTTGATGTGCTTATAAAAATACATATAGTGGGGGCCGGCGAGGTGGCGCTAGAGGTAAGGTGCCTGCCTTGCAAGCACTAGCCAAGGAAGGACCGAGGCTCGATCCCCCGGCGTCCCATATGGTCCCCCCAAGCCAGGGGCAATTTCTGAGCACTTAGCCAGGAGTAACCCCTGAGCATCAAATGGGCGTGGCCCGAAAAACCAAAAAAAAAAAAACATATAGTGGGGCCAGAGCAGTAGTACAAAAGTTAGCGTGCTTGCCTGGTATTGACCAACATGGGTTCCATCCCTGTACCTCTATGGCCCCAGGAGTGATTCCCGAGTACAGAAACAGGAATGACCCCTGTGTATTGCTGAAGTGGCCCAAAACAAAATTATATATATATATATATATATATATATACACATATGTATAGATACATAAACATACATATATAAATACATACACTGTATGCTCAGTCACCTAATGTAGATTTTTAGAATTTTGGTCCTATCTATAGAGTCTTCTAGTTCCATGAGTCTAACTATGAATGTATGTGTTTAAGTTACCCAGGACTGAAGCGCAGGTTCTGTAGGGAGGAATCTGGGTTCAATCCCCTGCCCCACGTGGTTCCCCCATTCACCACCGGAAGCAGCCCCTGGGCAGTGTGGTGAGAATATTCCCCAAGCTCTGTTGGATGTGTTTCCAAGATAGACAGACAGATTCTACCCTGGATGATCCTGCAAAAACGAAATGTGTCTAGTGGCCCAGAAGCCACACAGGGTATGCCTGGAACTGCACCAAGGGAGCAAAAGATTGTCCTGCACTTGGGACATCAGACCTTAGGGAAGTCCCCAACTTTTCTCCTCTCCAAGCATTACCTCAGGGGGTCGGAGGCTGGCCTAATTTTTTCCAAGCCTTGGGGTAGCTGGGCAAGCTGAACCACTCCTGTGTGTCTCCTAGAGTATCCCGTCTCCAAGTTCCATCATTGGCCTTTCCGTTGTTTCCTGCTGGAAAGCTTCTGGGGCCCCATCCTTCCAGGCACACCTTTCTCTGAGGCCTGGGCATCAGCTTCAGGGTCCAGATCTCAGGTTTCTCTTAGAGGGCGAATGATTGGAGCATTGTAGACATGACCCAAGGACAGAGATATTGCTGGAAACAGTTCATCGCTGAGCCTAACATTTCACTCTTCAGATTAGAGTGTTTCCTTTGGTGCATATTACTGTCTGTCTTTTCAAATGTGTCATGCTACTAACTCAGTCAGGTTTAGCGTGATGTTTTGAAAGCTTGAGAAATCTCATCTCCCAGAGATGAGCATTGTTGGCATTTTAGTATGGCCTTTCAATCCATATCTGAGCATATAGGTAATACTGCAGGACAACTATCTGACAACATCTATTTACCACCCAGCTAATGCAGTCATTTCAGTTAATATGTTATTGTTTTAGAGTTCCTTCTTGTCTTTATTGTTAATAAGTTCATTTAGTGTTTTCTAAGTAAAAATTTAGGAATAGCCGGGGCCGGAGCGATAGCACAGCAGTAGGGCATTTGCCTTGCACGCAGCAGACCCAGGATGGACCTCAGTTCGATCCCCCAGCATCCCATATGGTGACCCCTGAGCGTCACCAGGTGTGGCCAAAACAAAAAAATTTCAGAGCCAGCTATATCTAGTCTTTATTTTGTTCCTTTTTTCTCTGATAGAAGCTACTGATTGAGAGATTTTACTGTGTTTTGGGTTTAGTTTTTTTTGGGTTTTGGTTCACACCCGGCAGCGCTCAGAAATCGCTCCTGGCTCTGTGCTCGGAAATTGCTTCTGGCTGGCTCAGGGGACCATATGGGATGCCGGGATTCAAACCACTGTCCTTCTGCATGCAAGGCAAATGGCCCTACCTTCATGCTATCTCTCCAGCTCCCCAGCCCCTGGGTTTTGTTTTGTTTGTTTTTTTGTTTTGTTTTTTTTTGGTTACACCCGGCGGTGCTCAGGGGTTACTCCTGGCTGTCTGCTCAGAAATAGCTCCTGGCAGGCACAGGGTACCATATGGGACAACGGGATTCAAACCAACCACCTTTGGTCCTGGATCGGCTGCTTGCAAGGCAAACACCGCTGTGCTATCTCTCCGGGCCCTGGGTTTTGTTTTTAAGTATCCAAGGCAGAGACTAGTTGTAGCTTTATCAAACATTTTTCCAAAAAATTTGTTTTTTCCAGATTATCAAAATAGCAAACACATTGTACAAAATTGTAGACAATGTAGAGAGTTCTAGTTTTAAGAGGCCCCATTAAAAACATACTAAGGGAGTAATTTACCCCTGATTTCCACATTACAGAAACAACTGCTTTTAATATTTCAGAATTATCTTTCCTCTCATTTTAAAATCCAGTTTTATTTTTAACTAGTTTTTTAACATGATTGAGAACATATAGTATATGTACAATTTTATATCTAGCTTTTAATTTTCTGTTTAGCATGAAACCCATTGGTATTTTCTTGTTTCTTAAAAATCTCTTTGAAAACAGCCATTTCTAATGGATGCAAAACAGTCTGTCTTGTGGTTATACCATAATTCACTTTCGTAAGCCCTCTTTTGGACACTTGGTTTGGGCTATACTTTTGTTATTCTAAAATAAGGTTGGAGCGCATATTTGTGGATATAAATCTTTATTGACATAATCTTTCCAAGATATAGCCCCAAGTGTAGAATTACAGCATAGAAAGAAGGCATGTTTTTTTTAAGTTCTTGTTTCCTACTGACTAAATCACTCAGGGCTGTTTTTTGTTTTTGTTTGTTTTTTTGTAAATACATCTATTAAAAAATAATCTTTTTTTCATTTTTTTCTAATCCCTAATATTTGACCTTCAAATCCCCCCCCCCACCTAAACTTCTAATTTTTGACATGCAATTAGTATGCGATACTTTCATGACCATATCCAAGAGAAAAGATTATTTCTTGTGTTTATTTTTGTTTTGGAGTCACACCCAGCAGTGCTCAGGGATTACTTCTGGTTCTGTACTCGGGAGTCACTCCTGACAGTGCCCAGGGGAACAATTGCAATGCTGAGGATTGAACCAGGTCGGCTGCACTCAATGCAAGAGCCCATGCGTTATAACTACAGCAGCTGCCTGCCCAACGCCACTTCCACAGTGCTCCAGGCTCTCATGGTAGTGCTGGGGTCAAACTAGACCTTGCTCATGGCAAGGCATCTGCTCTTCCTCATGAACCACGTCCCCCTCCAGTATGGTTATTTTTTATATAATTCCACCCAGACTTTGTTGTATATACTATCATAGTCTATGCCAAGATTTACTCATTTCTAATTTACTAATTAGTTTATCTGAAATAAAGTGCCAAAATCTTTTCTTTGGAGGCATCCCTTGATGTACGATATATGATAGTAGGAGAACAAAATTTGTCTGAATTATGACATTGGGAAAATAAGTTGCTTTATTTCCCATTTTCTGTCATTTGTATAAATAGTTATAATAGTATTTTTCAGATAGGTTTTTTTTTTTTTTTTTTTTTTTTGGTTTTTGGATCACACCCTGGCTCTGCACTCAGAAATCGCCTTTGGCAGGCTCAGGAGACCATATGAAATGAGGGAATTGAACCACCATCAGTCCTAGGTCGACCAGGTGCAAGGCAAATGCCCTTCACCATGCTAGATCTCCGGCCCCCTGAGATAGCTTATGGGTCCCATCCCTGGCACCACCACCAGAAGAGGCTCTGAGAATCGAGGTGGGAGAAGCCCCTGAATACTGCTAGATATTGTACCCAAACAGACAGGTTTTCCTTAGTACTTTATTTGATAGTACCCAGGGCTTACTCCTCGCTCTGCACTCAGGGATCACTCCTGGTTGGGTCAGGGAACCATATGGAATTTTGGGAATCAAACCCGGGGCAAGCACCTTTCTCACTGTGCAATCATTCTGTCCTCTTCTCTAATACTTAAAAAATAAAAAATTAGGGGCCGGAGAGATAGCATGGAGGTAAAGCGTTTGCCTTTCATGCAGAAGGTCATTGGTTCAAATCCCGGGTCCCATATGGTCCCCAGTGCCTGCCAGGGGCTATTTCTGAGCAGATAGCCAGGAGTAACCCCTGAGCACTGCCGGGTGTGGCCCAAAAACCAAGAAAAATAAAATAAATAAAAAATAAAAGATGAATGGCCAGAATGTTAGTACAGTAGGTAGGGCCCTTACACGTGGCTGGCTCTGTTTGATCCTCAAGATCCCATATGGTTCCCTAAGTCCTGCCCGAAGTGATCCCTGAGCACAAAGCTGGAAGTAAACCTAAGCACCTTCTGCTATGGTCCCCAAAAAAGTTTTTTTAAAGCAAACGACAACATAATTACAACGGAAATTCCATTTAAACAAAATATCTTGTGTTCATGAAAAGGCTGCCAGCTTATCTACATCAAAACATTGTTCAAAAATACAATACAAAAATCCCTTCCTCACACCTATATTCATTGCAGTACTATTTACAATAGCCAGACTCTGGAAACAACCAAGATGCCCTTCAACAGATGAGTGGCTAAAGAAACTGTGGTACATATACACAATGGAATACAATGCAGCCGTCAGGAGAGATGAAGTCATGAAATTTTCCTATACATGGATGTACATGGAATCTATTATGCTGAGTGAAATAAGTCAGAGGGAGAGAGAAAGATGCAGAACAGTTTCACTCATCTATGAGTTTTAAGAAAAATGAATGACTTTTTTAGCAGTATCTCAGAGACAAGAGAGACGTGGGCTGGAAGGTGCAGCTCATGACATGAAGCTTACCACATAGAGTGATGAGTGTAGTTAGAGAAATAACTACACTGAGAACTATCATAACAATGTGAATGAATGAGGGAAGTAGAAAGCCTGTCTCGAGTATAGGTGTGGGTGGGGTGGGGAGGAGGGAGATCTGGGAAATTGGTGGTGGGAATCTTGCACTGGTGAAGGGGGGTGTTCTTTACATGACTGAAATCATACAACTACAATCATATTTGTAATCATGGTATTTAAATAAAGATAATTTAACAATAAAAAAAGAAAAAAAACATTAGTGTTAGTCATTTCAGGTAATGGGAAATAGAATGGTTTAAATTGTATTTTTATGAGAAATGTATTTTTAAACTTTTTTTCCCAGAAATTTATCTTGAGATCAGATATTTCAAAGACATTGTACAGAAGAGTTTTCTTTTTGATGTACAGGAGTGAAACGGTTGGGTTGTAGGCTTGGTTCCTGTAATCATGCTTGACCCTCAGGGCCCTGGCCCAGGCCAGCCCTGCTGAGGTACGCTTGCCCACCGCTCGCCTTCGCAGGGCTGTGCCATCTGCCAGCCTGCTGTTTCACCTTCGCTGGGTCAGCTAGAAGCGACCTCAGAACATGAAAGCACTTGGCAGAGACTACCAGTGAATGTGGCCAAGACCCTTTCACTGCTGCCTTTCTCTGAAGTGAAGTGAGACAGTGCCGGGTACAGAGGGAGGGACAGACCCTGGCTAAGTGAGGCTGTGGGTGGGAGCTACACCGGCCTGGCAGAGCGCATGTTCTGATCCATGCAGGCTGCCTGCCCCCGGGTACTGTCCTCTGCACCCACTGCCCCTTTTCTGTCTCTACACACCATTTCCCTAAACCTGTACGGAACAGTTGATGCCCAGTCCCTTTGATCCTTTCCTTGGGGCTGGAGGGCAGTTAGGCCACACCTGGTGGCTGGTACTCAGGGATCACTCCTGGCAGTGCCTGGGAGTCGAAATAGCCACATGCAAGGCAAGTCTGTCTGTCTCCTTCTGCCCCGACCCCGCTATTGTCCGACTCCCTCCAAGCTGTCTGAGGCAGCATATTGTCATGGAAAGAGCTTTAGGTGCTGTGCAGAGAGAAACCCTAGCTCTTTCGCTTGTCTAGTGCTGGATGAACCAGTGGCTTTGCCTTCTGAGCCTCCCCTTCCTTACCTGTGAGGTGGGAGCCATGGTGCTTGTCTTAGTGGCTTACTAACAGGACCCCAAACTCACCAGGCTTGAACCTTTATAACCCTCCATAACTGTTTGGTCCAGGGCCAACCTGCCCCACTTGCAGCCTTGTGGGACTGACCAACTGGCTGACCTGAGGGACGAGACCAGGGCTTGTGGACTTCCGAAAGGAATGAGCAGCAATCTCAGTAGCCAGCAGCAGCGGACAAGTTCTTGCCTTGGTCCCACTTCTGACTGTTGGGTGGGTCCGTTAATATTTTGTGCCTCCGGGTCAGAGAGATAGCCTGGAGATAAGGCATTTGCCTTGCATGCAGGACGGTGGTTCCAATCCCGGCATCCCATATGGTCCCCCGAGCCTGCCAGGAGCGATTTCTAAGCGTAGAGCCACGAGGAACCCCTGAGCGCTGCCAGGTGTGACCCCCCGAAAAAAAAAAACATTTTGTGCCTCGATGAAGCCATCTTTATACTGGGGATAACACCTCACCTGTGGCACTCACCGCAGAGCTCTGTGAGGTAGATGACTGCAGACCAAATGCTTCTGCGTGGTCTGAACTTAGGTGCAACCACCTGCACCGGAGTGCTGGTTAATGGTCCTGCTCTGTGAAGGGCGACCATGGCACTTTGGGTATGTTTCGAGGACTGGGTGAGTGATACCTTTATACTCTTAGTGGAGGAAGCAAATGGCAGCCATTGCTGTGCCATAGTATTAAGAAGCCCAAACAAAGGACCTGGTGAAAGCACCAGCACACTGGGGCACTTTGGGGACATGGGATATTTAGAAAGTTAGTAAATATTTTCATTAATTGCTTAATTTGAAAAGAACTCAGGAAGTGATAGAAAAAAATCAGAGTAACACAAGCAACATTTGCATAGCTAACAACCAGTTGAAAACTGCTTGCATATTCATGATTTTATTTAGCCCTCAGGGACTTTTCTCCCTCCGGAAGGGACCAGCACCGTCCTTTTGGGAGACAGACTCAAAGGAAATCAGAACTCAAAGCAAGCAGATGACTTCTTCCACATTGTCACCTCTTTTGAGAATTTAACCCAAAACCCCATATCAGCTTGTTGTCCTCTGACCTCTGTCTCCCATAGTCCCTGTCCAGCCTCCATTTTTTTTTTTCTGAGAAGGGTCTTCTGGCCCTCCCGATGCTAGTCCTTGGGAAGGACAAGGGGGAGCTGCTTGTAAGTTAAACTCCAGGGCCCAGGGCTGTTCGTGTAGCAGCCTCTCGACCTTTCTGAGCCCAGAGAAGCTGCACCCCCAGGAGCTGCGTTTTTTCATCTCAGAACCAGTGCTAGGAGGAGAGCTGTTCTGTCTCCCTGCCTCAGGATAGTTGCTCCAAATATTTTTCATTTCTACTTTTTTTCAGTGCAGGTTGTTCCTAGCTCCTGGCCACTGTGGTCTGCACACAATAGTGTCCACAGCCGCTGAGCCTTGAACACAGATCCTGGGCATCATGATGTTCCTTCAAAGCATCCATGCAAGGCCTCCTCTGGCCTTAGGCGAGGAGGAGTCCAGTTTACCTACTGAGCCTTACTCTGTGTCTCATCCTCAGCAGCAGTGTGAACTTATTGCAGAAAATTCGGAAAATTGGGAGTGCCCAAAAGCATTCGCAATTACTCATTTTAGTAAATATTCCTGAGCACTCACTAGGTATCAGGTCTTAACGTTAGATGTGACAGATGAGGGCATGAATAATGCATCACCTATCCTCTCATCACTGAGAGATAATCACTATTAATATTTTGACATGTATCCTTCCAGTTTAAAGAAATATGCATATTTTTAAAACATCTGAGAATGTTTCTACTATGTAGATGCATGATTTTGGGACCTGCCTTTTCTTTAATTCAGGGACTAACATGAGCATGTTTCTGTGATACTATAAATAATTCTTGAAGTATATCTTTTTTCTGATTATAAAGGCAATTCATGCTTGTTATCAAACTGAAGCATTCAACATTTCAGAAATAAGCATTGAAATGTTTTTCACAGTTATATCCCCTCTGTAGAAAATTGACACCCTAACTATCTTTAGTGGTTGAATGTATAAAAACTACTTTTCTATTCTATCATTTGAAAGTTTTTTTATTATTAAAACTGAAGCTTAGAGAAATATATTTGCATGTAGAACTTAGGAAGATTGTTTTATTTTGTTTTGTTTTGTTTTTGGGTTTTTGGGCCACACCCGTTTGACGCTCAGGGGTTACTCCTGGCTATGCGCTCAGAAATCGTCCCTGGCTTGGGGGGACCATATGGGACACCGGGGGATCGAACCGCGGTCCTTCCTTGGCTAGCGCTTGCAAGGCAGACACCTTACCTCTAGCACCACCTTCCCGGCCCCAGGAAGATTGTTTTCAGATTCCAGTCATGTGGTAAATTCTCAGTTGATAAGAGTTTCAGGTTAAAAAAATAGTTGGAGCATTTGCTGGGCTGGAGGGATAGTGCAACTTGTAATGTACTTAGTTGCTTTGCATCAGATGACCAAATCCCTAGCACCCCATATGGTCCCCCTAAGCATTGCCAGGAGTGATACCTGAATGCAGAGTTAAGAGTAAGTTCTGAGCACCTCCAGGTGTGGCCCACCTCCCCGCCCCTCAAATAGTTGGAACATTTACTTTAGTGATATATGAGCTTATCTGTTTCATCATAACCTCCTGGCAGTGAAGATTATAATTAAAACTACAACATCAAATTATTGTTAGCCACGATAAAATACATTTTATATATTTATTTTATTTTACTTTATCTTATTTTGGTTTTTGGGTCACACCTGGCACCTCTCAGGGTTTCTCCTGGCTCTGCACTCAGAAATCGCTCCTGGCAAGCACGGAGGGCCATATGGGATGCCAGGATTCGAACCACTGTCTGTCCTGGATTGGCTCTGTACAAGGCTGTGCTATTACCCCCTCCCCCGGCCGCTATAAAATAAATTTTAATTTGCATTTTTCTTGTTAATCAGATGCACTTTGTCTTTTTCAGGATATATTTTCTGTGGTACTCTGGGCTTACTCCTGGTAAGGCTGGGCCCAGATGCAGTTCTGGGAAATGAACCCTGGTGACCCACATGTAAGGCCAATGCCTTACTCGCTATACTGTTGTTCTTGGTTCAGTCAGTATAAACGCTTCTTATAGCGAAGTATCTGAGATGCAGAAAATTCTAGAGGCTCATGAACAGCAGAGAATTGTATTCTGTAATAATGGTTAAGAATTTTGAGTTCTTGGGGCTGCAGCGATAGCACAGCAGTTAAGGCATTTGCCTTGTACGTGGCCGACCTGAGTTCGATCCCCGACATTCCATATGGTCCCCATAGCCTGCCAGGAATGATTTCTTTGCTCGGGGTAATCCCTGAGCACCACTGGATGTGACCCAAAAACTAAAACCAAAACAAAACAAAAAAGAATGAGCTCTGAAATCAAGCTGGTTTGGGACTAAATATAACTATTGATACTTTATAGCTACGTCTCCAAAATGAGTATTCTCACTGCCTCAGTGTCCTCTTCTGTAAATGGGGATGATGATGGCAGTGGTACCTATCTTGTGTGGTTGTTAGGAATCTGTAAGTGTGTGTAGAAAGCTCTTAGAATAATGCTTGGTTAGAGCGAGCTTTTGCCACCACAATGTTTCCCAGGTTACTCTCTCCCAGTTCTGGAGTACCGCTTCTTCCTGCCATTTTTAGGCCTATTTTTCAGGTTTTCTCACCTTGTGTTTCTGCAGATCAGCCAAATGGCCGACGACACAGTTGCTGAGCTGGACCGACATCTGGCAGTGAAGACCAAAGAGCTCCTTGGGTGACAGAGTCAGAGGCAGGCGGTGCTCCAGAGCCTGCTTTCAGCGTGTCCAGGGTTGGCAGACAGCCCCTCTCTCCCCATCCACGTGGGAGACCATTGCCATGTGGCCAGTCCTTGGGAGGCCCAGCCTTCTTTTACCACCTCAATCGTTTTTTGGGGGGGTTTGGGTCACACCTGGTGGTGCTCAGGAGTTCCTCCTGGCTCTGCGCTCAGAAACTGCTCCTGGCAGGCTTGGAGGAAACATGCAGGATGCAGGGGATCCTACCCAGGTCAGTCCTACGTACAAGGTCAGCTGCATACAAGGCAAACTTCCTACTTGCTGTGCCATCACTCTGGCCCCTGTGGTCTAAGAATTTCTCTGGTCAAAGAATTTCCATTTCACACAGGAGGACCTTGATTCGGTGCACTTGCCAGGCAAGCTGGACATTTAGCACCACCGGCTGCTCATTCCTGGACCCTCCTCTTCCAGTCATTCAGGCCCATCCCCAACTTTGAACGCTACTTAGGGTTTTGGGATAATGTGAATTTTTCTTGTGGGTGGAGACCTTTGCTGGAAGTCCGTATACCTGGAGATAAAATCTAAATAAATTAGAGTCTCAGCCACAAAGGAAGATCTGAAGTAGGTCTGAGTCATGCTTTCTAAGGCTGTGTGTGTGTGTGTGACCACCCTGATCACATACATTGGTTTCCAGTAGCACCAACACACCAAACACACACACACACACACACACACACACACACACACACATACACACACACACACACAGTTTCCAGGAGCCTCGGATGTCGCCTAGAATGTGGTCGACACTCAGATGTTGCCACATTGGGCACTAGAGCTGCTCAGCACTTGCCAACTTGCTTTCCTGCCTTTCTCTCTCCACATTTTCATTTTGTCCTCAGTATTTTTTTTCTCAGTATTTGCTTAGCGATGGAATTCCTTTTCCCCCAGGCCCACTGTTATGACTCATCTTTGGTGTTGTATTATGATTAATTTAAAAGTCCCAGTGGTGTGGATGGTAGTGAGGCCTTTCTTGGCTCTATAGGTCTGGAGTTGCATGGTGACGCAGCAAAGAAATGATCCACATGCAGTCAGTTGAAGTTTAAGGAGAAGCCAAGCAGCCTCTTTCCTGCTTATCTGCATCCATCCTATGTCTCCTCTCTCTATCCCCCCCTAGAAAACCCCTTAATTACCAACCGCAGACCCCTCCCAGATGTGGTTGGTCTCACCATCCAGGTGAGATTAGCATATGACATTGGGGAGGGGTAACATTTGGATCCTGGACTTGGCTAAGTATTTTCCCCAACTATTTTTTTCTTTCACTTAATTCATTGACACCCCCCCCCCCCAATTTGTAGCTATCAGAAACAAAGCTATCAGAAACTACATACAGCCACATACAGGCAGTGGGTGATTTTTTTTTTTTCATCTTTACCATAACTTGCAAGGTGTATGTTAGCTGGTTTATATTTGGTATTGCTTAGGGGTTCCTCCTGGTTCTGAATTCAGGGGTCATTCTTGGTAGTTCTCTGGGGACCATCTGGGATGCTGGGGATTGAACATGCAAAGTAAGTGCCCTACTGTCACCTGGCCTGTTAGCTCATTTTTGTTGTTGTTTTGGTTTGGTTTGGTCTTTGGGCCATACCCAATGCTACTCAGGGAACCTTATGGGATGCCAGGGATCAAATTTGGTCAGCTACATGCAAAGCAAATGCCCCACCCGATGTACTATCTCTGTCTCTTGTTAGCCTATTTTAAAAGAGGAAAGTGTTGATTAAAATAATAAACAGAGAGTAGACTTGCCAGTATCAGAGAATTTGCCTAAAGGTGCAAAGTTAGTGAGTGAAAGAGGGTCTTATTACTCTCTTCTGGTTTCCTGTCATGGAGTAGTAAGGCTCAGTGAAGTGGCATGTTCCACCTGGGGTATGCAGTGACCAAGAGGCAGCCAGATCCTCCCAAGGCCCAGTCTGCAGTATGTGTTCTGCCCACTGCTTCTCTCATAAATTGAGCACCAGCTGTGGACTGTGCTCCGTGCTGGGTAGATGGAAATGGGAAAGACATGGCCCTTTGAGGGGTGCAGAGGGACCTGGACTGTGTCTTGTGTAGAAAGTGCAAAATTCAGGGGTTGGAATGGTAGCACAGTGGGTATGGTATTTGCTTGGCACGCAGCAGACTCAGGTTCGATCCTGGCATTTCATATGGTCTCCCACTTTCTGCCAAAAGTAATTTCTGAGCATCGAGCCAGGAGTAATCCCTGAGTGTTGCTGGGTATGATCCAAAACAACCACAAACAAGAAAGTGCAAAATTAAAATTCATTTCCATTTGCTGGATGCCTGCTGCTATGAACCTCCTTCCAGCAGCCGGCCTTTGGCTGCTTCATTCTTCTGACCCCCTCTGGAGCTGGAGGTCGGACCTTTATGCTTCTCCCTCAGTTCACTGCCCAGTGAGGACTCAGGGTCAGAATTTGATCAGCAGTGACAGACAGACCCTCACATACTGTCCTCCTGACTTACCTGTCCTCATTCAGGTCCCATCCAGCAGCCTGCAGGAGCCCTTTGGGGTCGGAAGTCAGCTGGGCAAGAAAAGGAAGAGAGACAGCAATCGAGGAACCTATTGTGGAGAAAGCCACATGGCAGGGGCTTTGCAACTGCCTTTCATGACTGGCCGAAATACCCCACCCCCAGCAAATGTGCTTCTCAAAGATACAGGATTTTTTAATAAACAGAGGAAATGATAAATTATGTTGTAACTCCACTCCAAAGGCATTTGGTTCTTAACAGCCAAATCCTCTGTAGTCTTTAAATAAACAAAAACTTATTTGGTGAACAGACGTGGGGAAAATGAAAGATTTTCAGTACTTGGGTTCCACATGTCAACAATTTCTCTCCTGTGTGTATGTTGGCCAAAGCCGTATATCATGATAAATGAAGAAAGGAAAGCCTCCAGCCCAGGGCGGCCAGACAGCTCAGCAAATGGCTTTCAGCTGATTGCTCTGTTTCGGTTGACATTTATCAAAGGGTTTCTCTGTTACTCTGAGTGTCAGAGCAGCAGTGAGGCCAGGGTGGGAATGAGACGGACTACCTGTTTAAATGTGCTGAATAACGAGTAAAGCCCGAGCTCGTCTCCTTCCTCCTTCAAACTTTTTTTTTTTTTTTTTTTTTTGGTTTTTGGGCCACACCCAGTGACGCTCAGCGGTTACTCCTGGCTATGTGCTCAGAAGTCGCTCCTGACTTGGGGGCCCATATGGGATGCCGGGGGATTGAACCGCTGTCCGTCCAAGTCTAGCGCAGGCAAGGCAGACACCTTACCTCTAGCGCCACCACCCGTCCTTCAAACTCTTTCTTAGGAAGACTGGGCCAGAGGGAGAGGACAGTGGCAAGGGCTCTTGCCTCCAGTGTAGCCGACCCAGATTCAATCCCTGGTGCCACCACATGTGTGATCCCTGAGTACTGAGTACTGCCAGGTGTTGTGGCTCAGACTCCCCTTCCTTCTGCCCCCTGCAACCACCCTACCCTGGAAAGTTCAGGTATGACTGTTCTCACTCTTGCCAGAAAATTGAATCACGCCTCTATTTAGTTCAGTTGCTTTCATAGTCCCACGGAAATATAGGCCAAAGAGAATTCAAAAAAATTTTTTGTTTGGTTTTTGGGCCATATCCAGTGATGCTCAGGGGTTAATCCTGGCTATGCCCTCAGAAATCGATCCTGGCTTGGGGGACCATATGGGACACCGGGGGATCGAACCGTGAGCTGTCTGTCCTAGGTTAATGCGTGCAAGGCAAACGCCCTACTGCTGCACTATCGCTCCAGCCCCAAAATCCTCAAAATCTTTTTGACTGTTTACTCTTTTTTTTTTTTTGGTTTTTGGTTTTTGGGCCATACCTGGCGGTGCTCAGGGGTTACTCCTGGCTGTCTGCTCAGAAATAGCTCCTGGCAGGCACGGGGGACCCTATGGGACACCGGGATTCGAACCAACCACCTTTGGTCCTGGATCGACTGCTTGCAAGGCAAACGCCGCTGGGCTATCTCTCCGGCCCGACTGTTTACTCTTTCCTTGCTAAGGTGCTTGTGCTTGCATGTAGTATGTGCCTATATGTGAGATCAACAAAAGGGGCTGTTCCAAGTTCGAAGCAAAACTTGTCACTGTTTCCCATCAGCTGTTCTATCCTTCAGACCTTTAAACATAAAGCCAGAGAACTGTTGTGGTCATATACGGGTCTTGTTTCTTTTGACTCAGCAAAAACATGTCCTTGCATGTACATAGATGTTGAATTAAATAATTAATTATGGAGCTGGATGGCGATGGATGGTGAAGGATGGAGGCCTTTGTTCTTAGGCCCCGGCCACGTGGCTTCATCCCCCAGGTCTGGGGTTCAGGAAAGTGACGGGTATAGAACTCACTCACAGCAGGCATCAGGAAACATCAGCTTTATTCATGCCCTATCCACCACATGTGTGTGGCCTATCTCATAACCTTCAAGCATTGCTATTCTTAGCTAGCCCTGCCTCTTAACTCCTTTCAGCCATCTTCCTTTGACCTCCATCCTGGTCGAAGACCAAAAGAGGCCAACACCCAAAAGCCCGAGAGACCAGCAGGGCAGACCCCTAATCCCCTTGCTCAAAGGTTTATCTACCTATTCCAAGACCCCTCCCAGGAATGGGCGGGGTCTTGCAGGTAAGGTCACACATAATATCTGGTTCCCAAGACCCCTCCCAGAAATGGGTAGGTCTCAGGTAGCTACACCTAAATCCAGGGTCTCAGATAGGTACACCTACATTTCCCCCTTTTCTGAAATATAAAGACCCTTTTGTAATTATGACTTCACCTTTAGCCAAAGGTGGGTTAATATTTTCATGAACCAACGTAATAGAGTGAGAATTAAATAGGTACACCTACACATAGAGACATGATTCATCCTTTCTCCTTCATTGAGGAGCATGATGGTTGTATGATGTAGCATAGCATGCTTAAGTACCCATGCTAGCTTAAAAATCATGTCAGGGCCCAGAGAGTGAGGCTAAGGCACTGGCCAGGGTTCATCACGTATGTTCCCTTGTGCACAAAGCCAGGAATAAGCTCTGAACAGAGCAGGGTGTGGTCCAGTCATACACCCCCATTCAGGACTGGATGTGGCTCAGCCATAAAAACTCTTCGGCCTTGTCAGTGTGAGATCCTAGGTTGGATTCACTGTACCTTAAAAAGTCATTTTAAGTGCAGTGGTAGATGTTTCTATTTGAAGATGTTTCTCTCTTATTGGCTTTGGGGCCACACCTGATTGTTTCCTTGTTGGAGATAAAAAAAAAATCAACTCTTTAATGTTTGGCTTATTTTCCCAACCTCACTGTCCACTGTGGGTCAGGAAACATACTAGGAACACTTGACATATGTTCCTGCATTTAAACTTCCAAAGA